>NW_024721464.1:0-37504 GCF_018991925.1 Homarus americanus | reverse complement strand
AGTCCGCTCAAGACTTTTTATGATCTTATAGAGTGTATATTGTGTATGTTGTATGTATATTATGTATGTTGTATGTATATTATGTATGTACTCCATTTATATATACTACTTATTGAGACAAGCCAGCAGCGTGTGGCAATGTCTGTACCAGGTACCACACGCTTAGATAATGTGCCTGGCGACATCTGGAAGCTGCTAATGTATCACTTGCCACATGTCGCCTGAGAGGTCAGTTGACCCATAGAGAGAGTAGGAAGTACCGGCTCTTTTGTACCTCTGTGCAGATCCACCAAATAGAACCTACAAAGAACTCTACAGGTGTTTGCGTTCGCTCCTGTAGTTAGAACTGAGTACCCAGAACATGTACAGGAAGGTTAATCGCATCCTCTCTTGTGAACACCGAGGAAAAGAAGCTGTTCAATGCCTCAGCTTTATTCTGGTCAGAATCTGTGTAACTACCATCTTCAAGCCTTAGGTCTGATACTCCTACTAGCGTTTTTAATTTCGACTTTGCATAGCGGTAAAACGCCTTTTGGGTTTGACTTGACCTCACTTGCAACCAGCCTCTGGAACTCCTTTTCAGCCCTTCTACATTCTATCTGGCTCTTGCATACATCCTCCTGTCCTGCTCATCGCTTTACCCAACCCACGTCTTGAATTTCTGGGTTTTCTTCTTAACTTTGTCGACCGCCACATCATTCATGTGTAGGGATCCCCTCGTATTCCTAGAGGCACTGGGTTTGGTCTTGGGTATATATTTATCGATCAAATGGGTCACTTTACTAATTATGATATTCAGCGTAGTGTCTGCATTCTTGTGCCTTAATGAGTCAGTCCATTGGATACCCCTCATCTCTTCCCTCATCCTATTGTAATTTCCCCTGTAATATTTGCACCTTGGCCTGGCCTTATCTTGAACTAAGTAACAGTTAAATCTGAATGACAACACTATATGATGACTGGTGCCAACTGGGGCAAGGTGTTCCAGTTTGGCCACCATACCCTCCTCGTTTGTTATGATGAGGTCTAGTGGCTTGGGTGTTTGCTCTCCTCTGTAATGTGTCGGGTCTCTAACATATTGGAACAGAAAATTATCTCTCAGAGCTTCTACAAAATGAGTAGTAGGGTTATTCAAGTCACTTGGGGGTGAACTCCTTTCTCCAGTCGATGCCTCCATAGTTAAAGTCCCCTTTGATAAGGAGGTGGCTGGGGTTGAGCATCGCCGCATTGTCTATTAAGGTTCTTAAGTTCCTTTGATTTAGTGGGCCACAGTTACACCCGACACAGATACACCCGACAAAAAGTAAGTCCCTTCCCTTTAGTTTAATTTTACACCACTTGGACTCTTCAAAAACATCCTTTCCCTGTACCCTCGCCTGGCTGGCTCCAAGGTCTTGCCTAGCATAGATAACCACACCCCTCTTGCAAGTTTCTTGAGAAAGGTTCGTAAATGAGTCATATCCAGCAATACTGAACTCACATTCCTCTGGGTCGATTCTCCTGTTCTTGTACAACAGTTCGACGACTCCTACAATATCTGGTTGGAGTACCTTCAGTAGTGTTTCAAACTCCTCTCTCTTATCAAGGAACGTGGCTGTATGTATATTATGTATGCTGTATTATATATTATGTATGTATATTATGTATGTGCTCCATTTAAATATATTATTTATTCGTCCTAATTTGGAGTACTGTTCTCATATCTGGGGTGGCTCTTCTTCTGTCCAACTGTTAGATAGGGTGGAATCAAAGGCATTTCGTCTTATTGACTCTCCTCCTTTAGTTGATAATCTTTCTTCCATTTCCCTTTGCCGCAATGTTACTTCACTCTCTCTCTTTTACAGGTACCTTAACGAGCAGTGGCCTCGTAACACACGTCTTGCCCTCGGTGTCCACCGTTTTTGTGTGGATGTCTGTTACACTAGAATAACCCGTTTTAGTACATCCTTCTTTCCTCACACAGCCAAACGGTGGAATGCTCTGCTTTCTTCCAGTTCCACACTCTTACAATCTGTCTCACTTCAAAAAGGTGGTTTTCCGGCATCTTCGTGGTGTAGATTAATATGATCTATTTCTCTTCTACTCTGACATTATGGCAGATTTCCTTCAACATCTTTGCTGTGAGATCCCTTACTTCGTCATGCCTCATGCATATCTAGCCCCCTTTCTTGCACACCTTGGCGTGATCTACGTCATAGGAAGAGCCACACACGCATTGGGAGGGCAAACCTTCCACTGGCCTACCGTACCTTAGAGCATTGACATCTGTAAATTCTTGTTTATTGAGACTGAAACCATTTGCCCTTATCGGTAACGTAGTTAACCAGATCGAGGCGCCCACCTCTCTGGTACTTGCAGCAACAGTTGCTGCAACTTATCACTTTGGCCGTGCTGTCGTTCTGTCGTAATGGATCTTCGAATCTTGTTTACTTCACTGGTATCCACCTCCCCTGTTGCGTTCTGAGCTATTACAGTATGTGGTCTGTGAGGGCTGCTGTGAGCTTAACTGAGTTTTGATGTTCGGCAGCAGCAATCTCCTCTGGATTGGTCAGTCCCATTCCTCCCAGTTTCGGTGGTAGTGCAAGGAGTGATTTTTCTGCTGGGGTTAAGTGAGGATGTTTCACTAATTTGGGAATGAAATTGATGCTGATAGCTTCTTCCAGAGGGTGGAGGAGGGGTCCGATATCAGAGATAGTGCGCGTCAGGTAGTTCCAGCGATGCTTGACTCCATGGGTGAATGCCGCAAAAGCCGCATGTGGCTCTGTGTCAGCAATCTCAGACAGAGCTTGGATTTCCCTAACCCACTCATTCACCTTTCCCGTTACGTACTCGGTCTTGAAGTCCGTCGTGCCAATTACTGCGCCTAGGTGTCTTGGGCCATCCTTTGTTATTTTGACCTCACTTCCACCAAACACCTCCATTGCCCGTTCATAATGTTCTGGCTTCACAATGAGGAAGGACTTGCTGGCATATGGGTGGTACCCTATTTGTGGGCCTCGTGATGTTACCAAGTCCCACTACTTTTTGATGTCCTCAACTTTTCCTGCTCCTGTAAGGTCATCAGCGTACGCCACTTGCTTGACCTCAGTTGTTTCAAATTTTATTGTGTGTTAGAACACGGATAGGCCTATTGCGTACATTGCCATTGCAACAGGGTCCCCCTGTGTTGTTCCCTCTGTTGACTGTATGATGGTATCCCCTCTTAGAACCTTGTTGTTTACTATGTATAGGTCTGATGGATTCCTATAGGAGTTTTCAACATACATTGCAAAGCTTGGACACTTGATCTTGATGTTGTGCAGTGCGGCCTTGCGGTTAAGTATGTTGAATGCGTTTGAAGCGTCCACCAGGAGAACGGCCTCACAATCGTGCTGATCAAATATCGTTCTCATGGCGTGAATGGCAGCTTCCCCTCCAGCTTGGTGGCCAGCACAAACTTGCAGGTTCCCTGCTGCTGCCTTGACATCATCCTTTACCACCTCCATTATGCATTTTCCGATGATCCGCCTCAGCACTTCCCCCACTCCTATTGGCCTACACCCTGGATTCTTATCCAGGGGAAAAGAGGTGGCAGGCCCTCAGAGCATGGAGGTGTTGGCAGCACGAGGATGCCAGCTTTCTTGCAAGGACGGCAATGGCCGTGCAGAGATCACTTGCTACGAAGCCAAACTTGTTAGTGCTGAAGATGACTCTCCAACCGTTTGTATCCAGACCTGAAGAGCCTGCACCTCCCTGAGTCTTCAGTGCCTTTTTTCATACCATCCCTCCTGTTATTTTCTCGAACAGGACAGCATTTGGTGGGATATAGCCACCCTGGGATGTTTTTCTTTCAGTTGTTTTAATGTCTCTCTGTTTATTGGCAGAACCCCACCGGAGGATTCCTGTGTGAGAGATCTTACCGCCAAAGACACTTTTCCCACACGCAATTTGTTTCCAAACTTTCTTGCAACGTCATTGGTGTTTTGCTTTCCGTCTCCTGTAAATTTTAGTCTCTCCTGCAGTGTTCTTGCTTCACATAAGAGATCATCAAGGCCCATTCTACCACATTGCCAATCTTCTCTTCATTGCTGCCGCATTTTTTTGTGTTTGTCTTTGTGTGTATCCTCTGACAGAATAGATGTGGTATTATTGCCAGTATTTGAAGAGCTAAAGGGGCAAAGAAGCAGTCCTGAGTGTACTCAGTTAAGAGGTGAATCATCTCCCGAATCAGTTCTTTGGTGGCCGCACACTTGGATGGTTCAAACATGTTAGCTGGCGACCAACTCACAATTTCTGAGTAAGTTTCTTTAACCCATATGTCCGCATTTTCCATCGACATGCCATTCCACTGTGGTGGCTGTCTCTCATTCACCACGAGGACATCTGCTATTATTGGTGCAGCGTTTATTAGTACTACATTTTCAGGTTGAGTAAACTCACTGCTATCATTTAGGATATAATCGGGCGGTTGGGTCCCAACGATATCTACTGTGGCCTCCTGTGTCGGGTCCCTGCCTTGTCGGTTTCGACAATTGTTTCCCTTTCTGCAAACCACACATGGTCGGTTGTTTCTCGCACACTCACAGCTTAGTGCAATTTTGGTTCTGGCTAGCACAGACGCAGCAATGCCTGCTACACGGCATAGTGTTCTGCACCTTAGGCGACAGTTATATCTGCCTCCGACATCTGCTTTGGTCCCATAGAGAAGAAGAAACTAGTTCTTATGAGTAAAAGGCAGAAAGATGACAGGCTGGACTGCTGTGTCAGGGTAGTAGGGGCATACGTGCGCGCTTGGGTGTGTTGGCCACCCCCCTGTGGGCGACAATCCACACATCAGAATAATACACTGGGAGCAAGAATTGTCACACCTGACACTTGTTTATATATCCTTGGCAGAAATAACCACTATTTCTATGGTCGCACTGATGTAATATTAGTTATATACAGTATACTCACTTGGTCGGCCGACCCTACATGAAGTGTCCGTTACTTGGGGGAGGCGACCTCAAGCGTAGAACACAAGGCCCCATAGGGGTGAGAGTCTCGATGCCACCCCTGCCAAAGTAGGCCTATCGACACTGGCACTGGCACCTGGCACCTGCAGTAGCCGACCATCCAAATACTCACAAAATCGATTGGTGATCGCCAGTGAACACACGGATTATTTGCGACTAATGCCATAAGGGATGAGAAGAACCTTTAGTGACAATGCTTAGGGTGAGATCCGATATTCACCGACACACTGTGCAATTCCCGCTCCCACACTCCAAATACTGTATGTCCCCTCCAATAACACTTTAGATCAGGGAGGACACTTTTCAACACCCACTACTACTACTACTACTACTACTACTACTAATAATAATAATAATAATAATAGAAATTAATAAAAAAAATTATTAAATGAAAATATAATATAGTACTGTATATAATGATGATAAATACTGCTACTACTAATACTAATAATAATAATAAATAAATTAATAAATACAAAAATTAAAAAAGAACAATAGTGAGAAATGATATAAGTATGTTGTGTTGTCAAAGTAAGAGAAACAATTGAAACCTTACAATTGTGTGGAAATGATGAAGTTTCTTTTTCAGTTTAAAAAATTTATTGACAAAGCTTGGAGTACAGTTCGCCTATTCTGAGTAATTCAGTCAGGTCTTGACACTGAGGGTGGTATCACTTCTTACAGCCATGCAGGACAGAGGTTCA
The DNA here is from genome assembly GCF_018991925.1 of Homarus americanus. NCBI lineage: Eukaryota > Metazoa > Arthropoda > Malacostraca > Decapoda > Nephropidae > Homarus > Homarus americanus. The sequence goes on along the minus strand of NW_024721464.1, from coordinate 31,806 downwards.
TACACAAAGGAATAGATCTTATTCGTAACCAGTGTTAGAGCACAATTTCCTTACTTCATTTTTTATCTCCCAGATTAGTCTTTTTTGTTATTATTCTTCAATACTTTATATATACACGTACTTTATATTCTTGCTTATATTCTCTTATAAATAATTCTCATATTTCTCTGCTTATATTTTCCAAGTCTTTTCATTTCTTTTCATATACTATATATTCTATTTTCTGAATTTCAATGTCCTCACCTTGCTGAAGTATACTCTGTTTTATTATATTCTAAACCATGGATTAGTCTGGGGAACCATGTTATTCTTAGTACAACAGTTATTATACTTACAACGGTAGCCTGCCACCACCCAGACTTTTATTAGTATGTAACCTACTGTATCTCAAGGAAAGGTTCGGTAGTGTGGTAGAGAGTTCATAGGCACGTGAGTAAGTATTATTTTCTGGGAACCAATGTTTAGAAGGAATAGAGTGGTGATACTCGTAAATTACTAATTTAATATTTATTAACACGGAGTGAATAAGGTGTTAATTACGTTCACTCAGACAAGATTGGACCACCTGGGTCGAACTTTACCTTGCATAGTAAAATAGATCATTTCTTGATGATAACATTATACACTCAGGGTATTACTTCGTGGTCAATGCAGATAAACACATAACACACTTGACAAATTCCACAATTAGAATAGCATCAAACACTTCCTGTCAGTTCGGAAGGAACAACATGGCACTTTAACTCTCATTAAGTGGTTCAATATTTAACCTGAAATGCTATATTTCTGCTCGTCATCCCTATGCATGGATACCGATAGTGCTCCATGCAAATAGCCAAAATCAATGTATGGACAACAATCACAAGACGGAGTCAACGGTGCAAAGGTGTTTACACCGACCGCCAAGCTGAGGCTCGCTTGCAAAGAGCGCCCGGGGTGAGGGGGGAGGGGGGTTGACTCATGGCAGTGTGTCTTTGTGGCACCTCCCGAGAAATCTTGTCCTGGGATTCTAATCTCGCCATGTACTGCGCACATCATTGTCATTCCTAAAATCCCACTTTAATTCATATCACGCTCCACAACATTCAAATCCACTGCGCTTGTAGAATCTCAGAAACAGGAAACATTGATAAAGGATAACTCACCTACTCAATGTTACTAGATAATGTGTTGTATTGTACCCAGGTACAGTTATATAATGTTAATTGTATGTATTCATAGCATTAAGGAGAACTCAGGGTATCCATAAGATGATTGGGAAAGTCCAGTTGAGCCGGACTAGTGTACTGTAGGACTAAGTGTGGATCATGGTTTGAAGGTCATACTATTTACGTCTGTGAACGTGTAGCGGACATACCTTCCACAGATATCATATGAAAATACGTATATGAGAACAGTGATCTGGAAAAGGGATAAATGTGTCAGAACTATGTGAGGTGTTGGAAGTGACCCAGAAACTATACTTGAAAGGAAATATCTTGTATGTATTGGTGTGAACTTAATACACCTCGTATCCTCACGTGACATATACCCACGACAGGTACAGTGATCAGAGAATCTTATGTCTGTGTTCAAATAGTGCAATGTGTGAGAGGACGATCCCTAATTACAGTTTTAAGTGAAGTGGATATACCCACGCCATGAACCTTCAGCCTTTGTTTTCAGGGGAGCGTCCTGTGTACCCGCCTCGAGTGTGCTGCGTTGATATTATAACCCAATGAATTTACCCACGAACTAGCAAACCAGCACCTTACCCTAGTGTGTAATTTAGGATTAAAATGTGTGTTTATAAGGAATGAGTGACAATATACCGGAAAGTGTTCAGGTGAGAACCATAAGAAATAAAAGTAAAAATTAAAGATTGGAAACTGTAGGCCTACGCGGTGACGAGTGGCGGGGCACTGCCCTCAGTACCCTCCGTTCTACCGTCACCTCAGGTCAGTGTTCTATCTGGCTATATCTCGCCCTGTAAAAAAGGCTTATATAGAAGTTATTACAGTTTAAAGCTTTGCCTGATGTATAAGTGTAATAGTAATGTGGTTAGGGTGTGTGATAACCGCCCATCAGGCATTATTTCTCAGTACCTTCCGTTCTACCGTTACCTCAGGTCCCATGCGGTCGAAGTGCCTTCCTGCGCGGCAGCCATTATCCCTGTGAGCGTCCCACCAGGTGGTGACTACTTTCTGCTATGCCAATCCACTGTGAACCTGTGGATTCCCAGCACACCACCCCAAATGAGTAGTAACAAATGAGGAGACCGTGAGAAACTCCGCGGTCGTCACTTGGAGCGACCTATAATACCAGGCGTAGAAATAGTACTGGTATGTCTCTTGGTGAAGACCTCGTCTTTACCCAACGAGGACGGTGTGCGAACGAGTTGCCTGTTATGTATACCTAAAAATTACAAGGAGTCCCAAACCTGCAGGTGTGGAGTGTAACAGGTGTGTTGAGATGGTGCTACAGGGAGGTGAGATGGTGCTACTATGTATGATAACCGACGGTGCTATATTTCATACAGGTCTAGCAGTCTGATGTGTTAAGGGAATGACCGAGGTAAGGAGGTCACGGATTGTTATGCAATAAGTATGTGGATGGCACGCCATTAATGTAAGACGTCTGGTGCCGAGCGGGGTAACCAACATTTTCGTTGTTCTTCTGAGGAAGGCCAATTCATTTGTATGTTTTTTACCAGTATGCTTTATAAGGAATAAATTAATTAAGACATGTTATGGTTTCACCCTTCTTTCCCCTTATCGATCTGGTCAATGAAAAACCTAACCCAATGCCTAGTCCACTCTGCACGCTACCTAACGAGTTACATATTGTCCAGAGAGGGTCTGGTGGCAGCGACCCTTAGAAATTAAGATTAGAGTTAAGTATTTCCCCTTAGAATAAGTGACCCCAGTCTGGCAGTATAGCCATATTAAAGACATCCTTCGAGAACCATCTTGCCCATAGGCTGCTACCGAACCTCAGTAGTGGTGCCAACACAAACAGTGCCTGGAGATGCGTTGAGGAAGAATCACGAGAGTCAATGTCTAACTTCAACTATACAAAACCTACGTCTGGCAACGATACAGATGATATTAACGTTACTCGACTTATTTGGCACAGGATATTTCACTATGATAAAACATGAACACTGATATTCACAAAAATCGACTAAGTTAAACTGACTTAACATGACGACGAGAAACAATCATTCACATACCTAGAGATGCGTTGAGGAAGAATCACGAGTGTGACTTTTCTTCGTGCATTCGTATATATGCGAGCCTGTGGCACTTCCGGCCCACGTATCCCTACCAGAAAGACTAGTCTCACCAACAACAGACCTTCTATTCAAATTGGTCGCTGTACACCTAGCTGTGACCGTCAGTGTCACAGGTCAGGCTAATTTTCTACATCTATTTTCATAATCCAATCAGAGATTGAGTTTGTCAGGAAAGACGTGAAATGGAGTTACATACGCACTAACAACTCTACTTGCCGGAAACCACGGACCACAGCCCAGGAAGAACAGCCGTGAGGTCCTGGAGATTTTGAGCTTGACGGAATCTTTTCAGTAGATTAATGACTTTCTAAAATAGACAACTGACACTAACTAAACTACACACATCAGATTCCCTGATGTTTGGGCAACAAAATAACATAACTTTGGGAGCAATCGGAAATTCATAGATATCTCCACAGACGACATAAAGATATGCCATTCAGACTGACAAACTCGACACTCACTTACTTGACAAGTTTTACGAACAATAAGGACAGTTGAAGCTTTCAACACCACTTGAATGTTCCAACTGTAAGCAGACATATGTAGGTTGCCTCACCAATTGCAACCACAGTTGCAATTTCAACTTTTGTCATTACTAAGGAATAATGAAGTCCCGGTGCATTCTAATATTGAGAGAAAACGGAGGACTCAGGCGTCCTGAAGTAATGAGAAAACGGACTCTTCACATGGAGAACTCACAATAAAGAAAGCATAGCTACATGTTTTGTGGGCTATTAAACGCAATATGAATCATCTGATTTTGCGTTAACTGACGTGAATGACCGTGGTCATTACAGCAGTATATATAGGTCAGATTCGTGTGGGTTGATGTCGCTGTTCACTGCTGTCCTAGTCACGTTGACTGCTAGTCTGTTTAACTATGATTCTTATTAAACTCCACGACCGCAAAACATGAGTGGGTTAGCTACCCCTGAGAAGAAGACGTGTTTTCCCCATAGACGCTTACACTTGTACTCCCTCCCAGTGGCCCGCCTTTGTGAAGACAGTTGTCAATGCGTTGATTATTCCACTTTCTCCTGGGAAGCTCAATTTTGAATTAGTATGTGTAACACTGAAGTCCATTTATTAACGGATAGGAGAGATACAAGTAGTGAGCAGCGTGCGCATGAAGTGCCATGCACGACGCACAGAGTCAGACTAAGGCTGCATTGCCATATGGCAGCCTCGGGGCAATGTTGCCACATAACACGTGCATTGTTGCCACATAACTACATACATAGATGCTACTCGGCACAGTAGCTTATATACAAGGTTGCTACTCGGCGCAGTAGTTTAGATACATAACCTACATCTCCCTCCCCCCCTCACGCTCATAGTCTTTGTCTTGAGCGGACTTTTTAGTCCTAAGTCGCTTCGAGCGTCGAGGTTCACTGTGGGGCGGATCCTCGTGAGGTGTAGGGGACTCGTCCTCGGTCAGGGGGCCAGGAGCAGGGGGTGGGACTGGCCGGAGGAAGCGGCGGTTCCTCCACCAGACGCGGCCGCTCAGCATCCTGACCTTGTAGTCCCGCGACCAGCCGACGCCTATCACTATGCCCATCTTGTCCCAACGTGTCGTCGTCGCGTCCTGGACACGGACAAGGGCACCAATCTCCAGAGGCTGAAGAGGGCGGGCACGGTCGTCATACCGAGTCTTGGCGTCCTGGGCACGTGTAGCGGCGCGGCGCTCGCAGCTCTCGGCTCTGGTCTGCCACTCCTTCGCAAAGGCCTTGGCGTGTGCAGGAACGCAAGAGCGGAGAGGGTGACCATACAGGATCTGGGCAGGGGAGCATCCTGTGTGGGTGGGAGTATTACATAACTCCAGGAGTCTTTTGTCAAACGCCTCACAGTCTATGTTGCCTGAAGAGGCCACCTTGAGGATGAGGTGCTTGACTGTCTTGACTGCAGCCTCAGTGTGGCCGTTTGACTGTGGGTAGTGAGGTGTTGACACGATGTGGCGGACTCCCCAACGCTCCAGGAATCCTGTGAAGTCCCGGATGGTGAACTGTGGCCCACCGTCTGTCCGCAGACGTACGGGGGCGCCCAGGTCACGAAAGAGGTGCCGGAAGTGGCGAATGGTGGCCGAGGACATCGTGTCCGAGCCACAGATTACCACCACAGGCCAGCCAGAAAGTCGGTTGGCGACAACTAGGAAATGTTTCCCAGCTGTACTGAAGAAATCAGCCGACACGGACTCGAAGGGCCTGGTGGGTTCGTATTCGCACAAGAGGGGCTCCTGCTGTTGACTGGGCTGCATGATCTGGCACTGCTCACAGGCATGGACCGTATTGACGATATCCGCGTCAATGCCGGGCCAGTACACAGCCTGCCTTGCGCGTCGCTTGGTGGCCTCTGCTCCACGATGGCTGTCGTGTAAGTGGGCCAGAACGCGACGACGGAGAGCTGCAGGGACGACCACACGGGCACCATACAGGACGAGGTCCCCATGTGCATAGAGGTCCTCACGTATCTTCCAATACGGGCGTAGGGCGTTGTGGAGGTCAAAACAGTCGCGAGGGAACCCAGTCCTCACACTCTTCAAGAGCTGAGTGTATGAGGGGTCGTCACGTGCCGCGGTCCGTAGTTCCTCAAGGGCCAGATCGCTGTCGGGTGGCGACACTGAGGCCTGGGTGCTGGCGAGGGACTGTACGGCCTGCAAAGTGACGATGTTGCTGATGGAGAAACCGGCCTCGGTGCTGAGCATCTCGTCTTCAGGTGTCGGTCGGCTGACTGGGGAGCAGGAGAGGGCATCTGGGATGCACAACTCCTTACCTGCGCACCAAGCTGCGGTGAAGATGAAGGCCAAAATCTTCTCCTTCAGGCGCTGGAGGCGGGGATTTTCGATGGCGTCCAACGAATAGTGGTTAAGAATGGGGACCAAGGGCCTGTGGTCTGTGATGAGGTCGAAGTGCTGTAGGCCAATCAAGTAAAACTTGCACTTCGATAAGGCCCATACCACTGCCAGCAGCTCCAGCTCGATGGTAGCATAGCGAGACTCAGCATCGGTGAGGAAGCGAGAGCCACATTGTACGAGCCGGTACTTTCCTCCACCGTGATCCTGGAGAAAGGCGTAACCAACTCCGTACAGGCGCGAGGCGTCTATCTGGAGGACGGTGGGGAGCGCTGGGTCGAACGTGAAAGTCCTCTTGGGGCTCATTAGGGGGCGGAGAGGCCCGGCAACGGCGGAGACGTCAGGAGAAAATTCTGCCAGCTGGTTCACCAGGCCCATGAAACACCTGAGATCCGTAAGGTTGGCAGGTTTTGCAAAGTCCGCTATGGCGCGAACTTTCTCCGGGTCCGCAGCAATGCCATCCCTTGAGAGTCAGTAGCCGCAGAAAGACACTGCAGGTGCGGCCAAGACGAACTTCTCGGCATTCAGAGTGATGCCGTGCGTCCTACACCTGGTCAGTACCTCGTCGATGCGGCGAAGATGCGTCAGGTAGTCCTCATCGTAGAGGAGGACGTCATCCACTACCTTCACGCAGTTGGTCACGCCTTGAAGTGCCATGTCACCACGGAGACAGAAGGCGTCCCCCGTAGCAGTGAATCCCATAGGGCCACGGCAGTAGCGGAAGCATCCGTAAGGCGTGATGAAAGTGGTCAGTGGCTGATCCTCCTTCTTCAATGGGATCTGCCAGTAACCACAGAGGGCGTCCATTGTCGAAAAGTGCCGTACCTTCGGGTCCACACTCCGTATAGCTGCAAAAGGTGTGGGTGAAGGGTGGGCGGGACGGGACACCTGGCTGTTAAACTTAGACAAGTCGGTAGTAATCCGCACTCCACCGTTAGTCTTAGCCACAGTGACTAGAGGGTGGCACCAAGGGGACGGGTCGTCACCAACGGGTACGATGACACCCTGGGCCACCATGGAATCCAGTTCCTTCTTGACTGAATCCCTGAAGGCGAGAGGGATCAACCGGGGAGTGTGTATGGCAAACGGCTGCGCATGTTCCTGCAGGTGTATTTCTCATAGGCGGACCGGCCATAGCCTTCAGTGGCGCGATCCGTAGGGCCTCCTTCATCACCAGCACTTCCGAGTACTCCTTCAGGAAGTAGGCCCTTGCGGCTAAAGGAGACGTCTCGCTGTGAAGTGGAAGTAGCCGTGACTTGGGTGGAGGCGGGGCGGGAGTGGACGCGGGTTCTGGGCAACTCTGTGCGGCAGCGCCATGCGCGTCGCTCGTTGACTCACGCACCCTGCTGGCGGTGTACCGAGCAGCTGGGATCTGCTCAGGAAAGTCTCTGGGCACCACGCCTAACTCCTTGCAGTGCTCCCACGACAACAAGGGTGTAGCGAGAGTAGGCTACACGTCCATCCATCCGTGACACGACCTGTTGCCGTAGGTGATCTCCGCTTGAAAGGAGCCCACAGCATCCGGCATCTGGGAACCGTCTGCATTGTAGTACAGCAGCTGCAGCGGTGGTCCCAGGTCGCGTTTGGTGAGGCCCAGTTTCTGGGGGTACTTCAGGCCTATCACCGTAGCATCAGCGCCGGTGTCAGGTATCACCTCGATGTGACCCGACACATCACAGTGTGTGACGGGGACGCGGATGGTAGGGGAAGGGGTAGCCCTGGGGCTTGTGGTCGATTCCACCCTCCTGATGTGACTTTGCTGCTGCTTGGGGCTGCGTGGGCCATCTGAATGGGCTGCGTACGAACCACCCCGACGGAAGTGCGCTGCTTTCCTCCTCGTCTCGGGCTTTTGGGCTTGGGTAGGCGGCAAAACACAACGCAACACAACACAACACACTTGAGTCGACACGCACATCACCGACACGCACATCACCGGCAGACGTAACTGTCAGCATTATTCACAACACTTGTGAGTCCACAAATCCTACTCACTGCGCCATGAAGGTTCCAAGTGTTCCCTGAAGAAGGCAGTGATGGGTAGGGAAACACTGGGTAACACTGAAGTCCATTTATTAACGGATAAGAGAGATACAAGTAGTGAACAGCGTGCGCATGAAGTGCCATGCACGACGCACAGAGTCAGACTAAGGCTGCATTGCCATATGGCAGCCTCGGGACAGTGTTGCCACATAACACGTGCATTGTTGCCACGTAATTACATACATAGATGCTACTCGGCACAGTAGCTTATATACAAGGTTGCTACTCGGCACAGTAGTTTAGATACCTAACCTACACATAATATTAAAAATAAAAGATGAGTGTTCTACTAGTTACACAAGGACCTAGTAGACCTCTCCAACTAACACAATAACAAACATCTCCTTGCTAGCTAGCTTAGCCTTCCCCCCCTGTCCCCTTTGAGCTCGGGCGACCTCTTGGTGTGGCCTTCACCACACCCAATCAAATCGTCTCTGCTAGGTGGATAGTCCACCTGCTCTTATTTTCTACTACTTTACTTTCCGTTTCATAACTTTCCTTCTATCTTTCCTCTTCTCTCCCTTCCCATGGCAAACCATTGCAATTTTATCTCCATTATCATCATTATCATCATCATCATACTTCACTTCACTTCACCTGATCACCTCTGGAAACAACACTCAGCAATTTCGCCTGGCCCTGGCAACCAAGAAAATATCAGTTCTTCTTGGACTGGACTTGACTTCTCCTTGAATGGGTTCGTTACTGGAGCCCAATCAGTGGTGCCCTACGGGGGGGGGGTGATACATGCACACCTACGGTGGTGCCCTGTTTGGAGGACTTGACGTGCCGTGGTTGGGAGGCTTTCTCTTTTCTCTCCATTTTTTTCCCTTTTCTTCCTGGAGATGGGACCTACTTATTTTAATTTTTTTTGTATTCGTCCCGTTCCCCCCTTAGACACGCACACCGTATGCAGGAGTGTGAGTGTGTTGTGGTTGAGGATTGGAAGACATTTAGCTAGCAGTCGAGCCAGCAAGGAACCTCTGATCGTGCAGGGCATTCCCTATTTGGGTTCACTGTTGTGAGGTGGAAATTTGTTATAGATGAAACAATCCACAGGTACCAGTGAGTTGTGCCCTACGAGCCTGACCCCCATTCAAGAGGGGGAGGGGGTCAGCTTCTCTGGCAGGCACACCTGTGGTATAGGTAGAATAGAACATAATCAAACCTAACAACTACCAATGACCAGCCAAGATGCCGACAAATATCCGGCTCAAGCATAAACGCAAACGGAATACTGTGAGGAGGGAAAGAGTTGAGGAGCTGACCTATGCAACTTTCAAGTACCACTCATAAGAATATTCACGACGAACGAAGGCTACAAAGTTGTATGCAAAGATGATCTCGACGCAGATAAAATCCTCTCCAAAGACGCAAGAGACAGGTTCTACAGAGAGGGATTCGTAGTAATAATGCCTCCAGAACAAAAAGCAAAGAGTCTGTGTTTGTACGAGAAGTTGACCCAGAAGTTGGGAAACACACGGCAGAATATCTGAAGGAAGAACTTGAAAAACAAAACACTTGGATGAAAGTGGATGAACTAATAAAAATCAAGGACTAGACCCACGTTTTTAAGATCTCATTTGAGGAAACAGCCATGGCAGAAAAAAACAATCCAACAAGGACTTTTGAGTTTCATCATGTCCGTAACACCAAACCAAATAAAAATAGAAGCATTTGTAAGACTGCAGACCTGTTTCTGCTGCTACAAATATAAAGAACATACAACGAGGGCTTGCCCGGAAAAAGACAAAAAATTATGTTCCAACTGTGCTGGGGAAGATCACACTTTCAACGAATGCAAAAACACAACTACAACAGAATGCTTTAATTGCAAGAGGAATGGCGATACATACCATACTAGCAATGGCGTGCCCAACAAAGAAACGTATGATCAAATTCAAAGAATAGGAGATGAGGAGGAGGGAACAAGAAAAGCAGACACGACATATGTGGAAATAGCAAAAAGGGCAGTGCTACAAGTAAACAATCCGGAAGTAACCATACTAAAACTGAGCGAGGCAGTACATGACAAAGTGATGATAAGCATAATACACGCACATCTACACAACATCATATCACCTGGCTCATATAATGCTGAACTGAAGAAAATGTTCGAGCTGAACAACCTGCCCGACCTGTGGTTCCCACACAACCCTGATTCAGAAAAAAATTGCTCCACAGAACTGAAGGATCAACTGCAAAAAAAGAAGCGAGTAGAAGGAACGACTACATCGAAAATATAAGAAGGAGAACCCCAAAAAGTAACACAACAATTACAGGAGCCAAGAGACCCAAGGCAATCCCAAACAAGAACTGACAAGAAAAAAGTCGAATCGGCAGCCAAGGGAGCAACCGCAAACAAAAACTAAATAGAAGAGAGGAAGAGATGCAGACAGTGGAACCCTTTAAACAACCCGAGACAGCAGAAGAAATCGGATTGAAAATCATAACAACTCCTAGATATGGAGTTCCAACATCCAGACCAACGGGAAAAGCTATATTAAAGAATTGTGAAGAAGGTCAATAAAAATGAACTCGCCAAGACAAAAACTGAAATGAAGAATACCTATGGACCCTAATAGTTACAGACAAAATGCAAATAACAACTAACGACTTCAAAATATTAGAACACCCTGAATTTAGAAGGGCACGAAACGGTCGCCAAGACGACAGATCTCCCACAAAAGAACCACAAGCCAAATTTAAGAAATAATGGCTCAAACTCAACAAATAAAGGCTTTAAAAATAATACAACACTACGTGAGAGACTGGACAGGGGAAAAAATATATTTAGGAAACACCTATCAAGAACTAGACCCAGACATAATTTTAATAAACAGTCATGGCGAAAAGTATTACAATATTATAAAAATATTCAATTACTACTTTCACCAACGAAATGCGTCAAACCAAAAACACGATGGAGTGACTTTAGCTATAAAGAAAAACATTAAATATAAACTAATAGACGAATTCCAGGAGGAATTCTTAGCAGTACGAAACAATACAACACAAGAGGACATAATAGTTGCAACCACTTACCTACCACCAATGCGGCCATACTTGCCAGCAGAAGACTTTCTAAAACTCGTAAATCACAGCCAACCAATGTACATTATAGGAGACTTTAATGCCAGGCACACAATTTTCGATAACCCTAATAACAATGCGGTAGGGAAAAAGTTAGAACAAATCATAAATACAGGAAAACTTATACATCTCGGTTACTTCTTTCCCACATGGAGAAATCACAACTCAGTCTCCACCCCGGACAAATTTTCTCAAACAACAAAGCCTTTTTCAACTATCACGAGCAGTGACCACATACCAATAATCTTCGCACTATCCACAAGCCCCATACAAATTCCCATACAAAAAAGTCTGCAAATGAGCAAAACCAAGTGGGCCAACTTCAAAGAAGATTTAAAGGACCACCTGGCAGGGGGAGTGTTACCGCCAGTAGAATAAACTAGAAGGGGGAGAGAGAGAGAGAGAGAGAGAGAGAGAGGAATAGAAAGAGAGAAGGGGGGGGGGGACAGGAGAGAGACAGAGGGAGTGTTGACAACGAGCCTTGCTGATGTGTGAACAGCTGGCCCTCGCCTCAGGCTGACTAAATCGAGGGCAGTCTCCATCCGTCCAGTGACCTATCAAGTCAGGGAGTTAATAAGTCCTACATTAGACCCGAAACACGTAAGTCTTATATGGTTTAACACCATACTCTACTCAAATATACTATGTGTAGTCGCTAATAGTGATGGAACATACGATTGAATTAATTTTCTCATATGTAACATATGTAATTTGAACTCTGCAGGTTTTGACCGAATAAAGAACAACCGAGTCCTACGTGTAAGGGTCTCACAGTCGCTCAATGGGCGGCAACATGTCACTACCAGCTACCAAACCTTCAAGGAGAAACTTTAGAAAACACTGATACAGAAATGGACAGACTACACCTGAAAATAAAAACATCCATAAACAACAATACCCCCAAAACATGTTACAGAATAGGTAGGATTTTCATGTATGTTACTGACCATGGCCAAAGTGAGAGTGAAGATCTCCGGAACCCCGACTCAGGGGTTTCGGATAGGGCTAAAAAGATAATTAAGTTACCTTAGGGTGAGAATAAATAGACTTGTGGATCTGAGAGATGGTTACATCATCCTCACAGAAACAGATGAAGATGCTGATAAACTACTTAAGTCTAATGCCACGGACAAAATGAAAACTAACGGTTACGAGATCGTTTTCCCACGGGAATACGGCACCAAGCTCACCCCTGTATGTAAGAAGTTGGACAAAGATGTAGTGGAAAAAAACGCAGAAGAAATAAGAGATGAAATAGAAAAGCAAAACAATGTCAAGATTGTGGAGGTGTATCCTATGTATGCCCATAATATAATCAAGGTTCGCTTTGCAGACACAACAGATGAAAAAAGAATGAAGGAGAAGGGGCTCTATGCATATGGTACTTCCATCTCATCGCACCAAATAGATTATGAAAAATATATGCCCATTGTTACGAGTTGGGGATTTAGAATATAGTTATACGTCTACCCAGATCCAAACAGGTAACAACAATAAAAAAAAAAACAAAGACAATCGGACTATAAAAGGGTAGACAAAGGATGCGAGTTTTCGTTGTATATAATAGAGTACCATAAATCCCTTAACAAAATATTCAGCTTATAAATTACCCTTAACCAAACTTAACCTAAACATTAACAGTATATACATATTAATAAAACATAAAACAATCTTGAAGCAAGTGGACGTGGGGTAGTTAATACAAAATACAAGTACTTAAGTGAGGAGCTGAGATGGCTGACGAGTAAGGCTGAGTATTGTAGAAGACGGTAGGTAGTCACTGCACGTAGGTTTAGAGGATAGATGATCCTGTGGTCACTTCCCAGAGCCAAGTTCTCTCTCCTCGAATTGGAGCTCACAAAGAAGACTAGGAGGAAGTGACGCAACAACCAGGATATGGAGAAGGGAAACCCCGGAGTGTTAACTAAGACGAGTCATACTCGTGTCTCGTCCCTAGATGGCGTTGCTCGTGGTGCTGGGTAGGTAGATCAGGACAATAGATGGCGTGCTTCGTAGTGCTGGGTGGAGGGGTTCGTAACACCATACAACAATGTATGAAGTGCTATAAATACAATGACCACATGACCAAGAACTACCCCCTGCAAGGGGTCATATGCTCTGAGTGCTCATCCGATCAGCACTTCTACAAAGACTGTCGTATTACTATCAAAAAGTGTGTCGTCTGCAAGGGTGGCAACAGAACCTTCTCCGCCACCTGCCTGGTCAGGAAACAGGTAACCCAAGAAACAGAGAAGAAACTGAACGAAATAACCAAGCAAAGAGAAACCAGGGAAATTTCTAACACCATAAAAAAGACCACTCAGTCAACGATCATGGCTTACAGACAAACCCTAAAAAAAGCTCTGAAAGAAACTCAAGCAGACTCACCAATGTCAGCGAGACCATGGAAGTCCTGCAATCAGATATAAGAACCATCAAGGACTCAATAAAACAGGCAGTTACTGAGTCACTGGGCGCCATGAAGGACGCAGTAGCGGAGAGCATCAGGAGCGTCTCCTCTCCACAGCTGGACGACTCCAAAGCCACCACTATATACTTGTCTTACCTGCATGCCCATCACATGAACATGGTTCATTCAGGTTCATTCTTGAAACACCTCAACGAGACACTAACCTGGAACAACATTGCACCTGTTGAAATAAGCGACGAAGTTCCTTCAAAAGAAATCCTGAAGGCAGTAACCCACTCAACGACTTATCGACGACCTCAACCCACGCCAGAAATGGATCTTGACCTCCCTGACTTTGGCAAAAGTCAGTATAACCGTAGCCCCGACTTGGCCAGTCAGTCCCATTGGGATCACAGCTCCAACGACAGCGTAAATTTCCGTGACCCCAAGATAAGTACTCCCAGCAACGACAGTGACCATCTGACTGCAACCAGAGTCAATGGCTGCGACCAGATGATGGCGACATACTCCACAGAGGAACAAGACCCTCGAGCTGCAGCGTCACTAGATTACTTCGACACGCAGGCCCAGGACCTGAACACCTTCTTGTACAAGAGTGACGAGAAGTTCGAGGGTCCGCCATTAACTGACAAGCAGATGTTCGAAGGTTCTGCTAAGAAGTTCCGGCCCCCTAGAAATGGCAGAAGCCGAGCAAACACTTCAAGCGACGTCCCAAGCTACAGTCTCCGAAATGGCAGTCGATAGCAGGATGAAAATTTTCCAACATAATGTCCTACACAGGTCCCTTAACAGACGGATCGAACTGTCTAACTTATACTATCAATTAGACCCAGACATTATTCTCTTAAACAGTACTGGCATAAAGGACGAAAGTAAGCTGAAAAATTTTGGCCACACTGTATACCACAGGAACATGACGGGTGAGCTGAACGATGGTGTCGCTGTCGCCATCATGTCACAGAGTGTTGCTAGACTTCGAGGATTCAGTTCTAGGAGTGCAGGTGTAGACAGATAGGGGACCTGTTATAATATGCACAATGTACCTACCTCCCAGACATCCTTACTTACCTGAACAAGACCTCAACCAGTTGCTACGCCACAGAAAATCAACATGCATCACAGCGAACTTAAATGCGCGCCACGCCATACTCGGACACGGTAATGAGAACAACGTCGGTGTGGCCCTGTATGACAACATCAGAAGGGGAAAACTGCAACACCTCGGGCTAGACTTCCCGACATTGATCAGACGTGTCAGTGCCACAACACCCGACATAATCCTCTCTAAAATCGAGGCCGCCCTGAGCAGGCACGTTGCCGCCGGACCCATCGGTACCAGCGACCACCTGCCAGTCATTGTGACGCTCTCTTCCAATCCCATTATGATTCCCTCCAACATTAGGTTAAGCCTCAAACGGGCAGACTGGGACTCCTTCAAGGAATCTCTCAGTCTCAAGCAGGGAGGGACCTGGAAGAAGCCAGCCCTAATGACATCGACGACGCGGTTGAACAATGGTACACGGATGTGAAGACGGAGATGGACAACAACATCCCGACCACCACTCACAGGACCATTCCCCATCCTCACACTAGTCACCAGCTGAGGCAGCTCAGTGTCCAGTACGATCACGTGAGACAGCTAGCCAGTATCCGCGGGTGGACGCAAGAGCTGAGAGACCGGTACCGAGAGCTACAGAAGGACATCCAGCACGAGAGCAAACGTCTACATGAACAAAAGTGGGCCACTTTGGTGTGGGAGGCCGCCAACAATTACAGTGATTCTGCTGCCTTCTGGAAAGGGATCAAGCGACCGACGGGTTCCACCTCTAGCACGGTCCCTTACCTGCTAGTCCTAAACAATGTGAAAATATTCGAGGTGGAAAACCAAGAACAATTACATAGGCGATATTTACGGAAGATCTTTACCATTGGTGAATAGGAGAACGAGGGCTTCAACAGGGAGTTTGAGGAGGACATTTTAGGTCAGTTGCAGGATCATCAGCATCTGCTCCAGCCGCTCGCACGGACTGACTTCACTAGACTGGTGGACGAAAGCTACCTGACGGAGCGCATAGTTCCTGCAGATTTTTTTTTTTTATGGGTATTGGCCCACCCGGGCACAGGTCACTGACCCACATCAGGGCCTTGGGGGCGAAAATTTAATAATAATAATAATAATAATAATAATAATAATAATAATAATAATAATAATAATAATAATAATAATAATAATAATAATAATAATAATAATAATAATAATAATAATAATAATAATGATAATAATAATAATAATTCATATTAAATAAAATTTATAAAAAGACAAATAAATAAATTAATCATAATTCATAGTAAATAAAATTTATTATACAAAATACAAAATTAATAATAAAATAATAATGATAACAATAATAATAAAAACACTAATAATAATAATAATAATGATAAAAAACCATAAAGAAATGCAAAAATGTAAATTCAATAGTGAGAAACAATATATGTATGTTGTGTTATAGAAGTAAGAGAAACAATTGAGACCCTGCAATTGTGTGTAAATGAGGCAGAAAATCAGATCAGCAACCTGGGACTTGGTCACAATTTTGGTGATGCCATATAGCAGCAGGGTCTACCATTAGACAACACATTATGCTTCCAATATCTTCATAGATAGTAGTACCTCCCTGTTTGGTAGCTTCCTACTACCTATTACTGACGTCAGCCGTCATAAAAGGATTTAAAAACAAATCACCTGGGCAAAGCCATATTAACAAGAATATCTTGACGCGGCTCCCCAACAACATGACAGAGAGGCTTGTTCATATATGTAATGCCTGCCTCGCCTCTGGATACTTACCCTAAGATGTTCAAAATCGCCGTTATCCGCCTCAAACCAAAAGCAGGGAAGCCTCCAAACAAAGTCGAAAAATTTTCGACTAATATCACTGCTAGAGGTACCTGCCCAAATCTTTGAAAAAATAGTAAACAAGCGCTTGCGGATGAATCTAGAGGACGAAGACGTGCATAATCCCCGTCAGTTCGAGTTCCGCCAGTACCGAGGCACATCCACCGCCATAGCCCAGGCCTACGAGCAGATCGGCAACGCCATGACTGTCCACCTGCAGTGCAAGGTAGTGCTGAGGGACGTCAGCAAGACGTTTAACAAAGTTTGGCGCGCGGGGCTGCAGTATAAGATCATACAACTGGGGAGGGCTACCTGAAAACCTGACGTGCCTGCTGTGCAACTTCATTACGGACCGCAGAGCCAAAATCCAGATGCAAGAACATTGTGGAGAAGAATTCTCTTTCTCGAGCGGCGTGCCTCAGGGCTCTTGTCTCTCACCAACCCTTTACTCTCTCTACACGGCTGACCTGCCACCCCCAATTGTCGACAGCGAGTACGTCATGTATGCCGACTATGTAACACAGATCGTCACCTGTCCAGGAAGGTCCACGGCAAGGATGGCTCGACTCACTGCTCGGGCAATAGAGGATATCTCGGAGTATGAAAAAAAAAAGGAAAATAAAAACAAACAAAACGAAATTCGAGGTCATACCCAAAGCCATATTCAAGCCGGCGCTATTGATGATCGACGACGAAGAGATTGAGTACTCTAAACAAGGCAGTTTGCTCGGCCTCATCATCTCTCGGACGGGCATCATTTCCCACGTGAAGGACAGACCAAAGAAACCCAAAGTCGCAGCAGCCAAAAACGTTTTAAACTGATACCTGACAAGATACAAGTTCACCTGTACAAGGCGCTGGTGACGCTTGTGTTGGAGTACCCACATATACCACTCGTCACACCTGGGAAGACCAGGCTACAACAACTACAGAGCTTCCAAAACAAGTGTTTGAGGTCAGTCAGTGGCCAAGCGCTACCCTACCAGGAGACAGTGGAAATCATCCACCTGAGAAATAAAACAGAGGCCCTTAACGTCAGGTTCCATCCCCTAGGGAAGAAGGTTTGGGACAAGCTCTTGGACGACCCTCACAGTCCAGACCACATACGCGGGGAAGAAGTATCATATCCAGGTAAATCCACAAATATGATGGCCCACCACACAGCACTCGCAATAAAAAAACAATGACTTTGAAAAGAAGTGGAAAATAAAAACAAACAAAGCCAAATTCAGGATCACCCCTAGCAAAATTCAAACCAGTCCAGTAATAGTCGATGACGAAATTTATCCATACGAAACAGAAGGCACGATGTTGGGGCTAAAAGTGACAAAACGAGGATATATAAACTTTTTGAAAGATTAAACCAGGACTGCAGGGGCAAGACATGCGAAAATAAAAAAGATTCAGAAACCTTAGCACAAATAACAAAAAGAAATTATACACAACACTGGTAAAATCAACGATGGACTACCCACCAATTCCACTACACACCTTGAGCAAAACAAGCATTAAATCCCTACAAGTAATCCAAAATAAAACCCTCAGATTTATTTACAACACGAAACACACCGACTGCATTACAAATTAACAATTACATGATACAGCAAACCTCCAAGCTTTAAACGTTGAAATTGCCAACAAGGCCAAAAATATTTGGAACAAACTAACAGACCTAAACTTAGAAACCGACCAAAACTGGTTAAATGAGGACAACGACAACGAACGAATAGCAGAACACAGTTGGTTCCAATCTAGTAAGAAAATACTAGGAGGACCACTCCCATTACCATCTTCTACTTAAAGAGAACAATAAAATAAAAGTAACTATCACCAAAAAGATGAGTGACCTGCCAGCTCCATAAGAACCTGGCAGGGCTCTCCACCAACTTTCCCTTCTTTATTAAAAGCTGAGAGCCCCTAACCAGCTACAGAAGAGAGCCTGGCAGGACTCTCCAACCAACTTATAAATAATCTTTCTCTAAGCACTCCTATCTGCACATATCTACTCACTTGTTACTAACATTTAAAAATAATAATAATAATAATAAAAAACTCCAGCTTGTTTGTTGTTGTTGAGATTGTCGGACCGTAGTCCGACACGGGCCTTTGCCTATAGGCGGCCCGTTTGGTGGTTCCGGCTGGAGTTCCAGGAGCAGCCAGATCGGATTGGGATTGGAGGTGGTCCCACCTGCAGATTGGAGGGATACTGCAGGTTGCAAGTGTGAGCGGACCCCCGATCAGTGGACGCTTACCACCAACCCCCACTCTTGGACGTGGTCAGTTTCGGAGTGGCGCGCCCCCCGAACTGGGGTCCGCACTTGCTGGGAGAGGATGCTTTCTAAGCTATCTGGGTGGTGGGTATCGTGTGATGACCCGGAGTAGGTGGTGAATGTGGTCTGTATGGGCCTTTCGGGTTAGAGTGGCCGCTGGTGTTGTGTGTGTTTCTTGGGAGATTTGAGTTCTGTTTCGGAGGCTTTGTGTGACCTCGCAATCGAGGAGATAGTGTTCAAGTGGGTTGGCTGCTGGCTCCTGACAGTAGGTGCATTCCATGACGTCATTTCCGATCATCTGCCAGGAGCACTTGTACCCTAGTCGTAGTCGATGAAGGCTGACTTGGGTTTGTCTTGGAGTTTTCTTGTCAGCGAAAGGTGGTTCCCCTTTTGTGGCCGCCAGGTACCATTTGGCTGATTGGGAACCAGCGTTGAATGCATGAAGGAAGCTCTTTTTGATGTGGAGCTTGCTAGTCTTTCTGAGGTGATTCTTGATCTGTTGCACGCTTGCTGGAACTTGAATGTGTACGCTACTAGAACGTGTAGCTGCCTTGGCTGCTTCGTCTGCCACGTCGTTTCCTCCGATCCCTACATGACTGGGAATCCAGTGTAAGACGACTGGGCGGTTTTGGCTTTGGAGTTCCTGTAGCTGTGTGAGAATCGAGGTAATGATGTGGACGTTGTCTCTTGGTTGACTGTGTTGCAGTGCCATGGCCGATCTCGAGTCCGTGTGAATTATGATGGACTTGTTGTGTTGTGTTGCAGCGTGTTGTAGGGCCTTTGAGATTGCTACCAGCTCTGTTTGTAGGGTGGAGCAGTCATTGGAAAGTCTCCATCGGAGGGTCTGACCTTAGGTGTAGAAGGCCGCTCCGGATCTATGATGTTTTGGGTCCACCGAGCCGTCTGTGAAGTATGATGCTGCATCAGCCGGTGTCTCGGTGGCTATGGCTTGGAGAGTTATTTTTTTCAGGTCCTCCTTCTGGAGGTTGGCTTTACTATCGCCTAGGTCGGTGATTTTGAATGTGGCTGGTGGAGGGCTCCATGGTGGAGGAACAACGTAACCATTGTCTCGTGTGTCTTGGTTGTTCTTGACGAGTGTTTCTGCTTGCAGGTGTCGGATGACCTCGCTTGCCTCGTGCGACCAGGTGGCCTCTCGCACTCTGTGGTCGAGGTGGAGGGAGGCACTGATTCGGATTTTGGCAACTGTGGGCTTATCTGATCTACAGATTTTGGCGAGGAGACCGGCTGTCACCTGCTTGACTCGTACTGCCAGGGGTGGTAGTTCGGTTTCCATTTGCAAATTGCAAATTCTGGTCCACATGGGTGCTCCGAGCATGGTCCTGAGAGCATTATTTTGGATGACTTCTAGCTTAGCTATTTGGTCTTCTCTCAGTCCAATGAGTGCTGGAGCACTGTAATCTACCAGCGATCTGATGGCGGCCGTGTAGTAGGCTTTGAGCACATGAAGGTTTGCTCCTGCGGATTTGCTGGTGAGCGACCTCATTATATTGTGTCTGCTCTTCGTCCTGTGCCTGAGATACTGGAGTTGCGGCTTGAAGGTGAGTTTCTGGTCAAACCAGATTCCAAGACACTGGTGGGTATTGGTCCAGACTACCGGCGTGTTTTGTATGGAGAGCATCTTGTCTGGTGTGTCTGTGCAGATGGCCATCGCTTTCGACTTGGCTGGATTTATCTTGAGTCCAAGTCTGTTGCACTCCTCTTCTATAAGTTGGAGTGCGTGTTGCGTGTTGGCTAGTCTGTTCGATCCTCTTACTATAAGCTGTAAGTCGTCTGCATAGCATAGGAGCTTGGCTGTTTGTCTGAAAGGAAGTTTGACTAGATTTTCCATCAGGACATTGAACAGCATTGGACTGAGGATGCCTCCTTGTGGGGTTCCGTTTTCATGGACCCTGTAGCTTGAGGTTGCTCCCTGGGAGCGTACTCTTGCTTCTCTCTGTGTGAGGTAGATCTGGATCCACCCCAGCAACCTTCCTTTGACGCCTTTTTCAGCGAGCGTCGTTGTAATGGCCAGTGGATTTGCTAGTTCGAAGGCCTTTTCCAGGTTGAGGAAGACCACCAGAGCTGGTTTGTAGTCCACTGTGCTGAGTATCTCGGCGATGTTGTTGCCTGTGCCGGTGTTCTCGGTGTAAGCAAAGATGTGAGGGTGTGGGCTGCCTACTTTCCACTTGAGTCGGTTGAGAGCCATTCTTTCTCCCGTCTTCGCTATGCAGCTGAGAAGGGAGATGGGCCTCGGTTTGTCTGGTTCTCTGGGCTTCGGAATGGGCTGTATATCTGCCTTCTTCCATTCCGGTGGGAGTCTTTGTGCTGTCCACGAAGCGTTGATGGCTTGTAGCAGAGCCTCGTGTTCGGCTGTACCGGCATGGGAAAGCATGGAGTAGGTTATCCTGTCGGTCCCTGGTGCTGTGTCCTTGCTTCGTTTTAGCGACTTCTGGAGTTCTTGCTGGTTGAAAGGTCTGTCAGTGTCATCTTCACTGTTGCAGGCCTCTTCGATCATCTGGAGTCT
The DNA here is from genome assembly GCF_018991925.1 of Homarus americanus. NCBI lineage: Eukaryota > Metazoa > Arthropoda > Malacostraca > Decapoda > Nephropidae > Homarus > Homarus americanus. Next base: position 10,424 of record NW_024721464.1, on the reverse strand, counting down.
GACCTGTCGCAGACGCCGTTGTGTCTCCTCCGCCTGTCTCGGGAGGTTTTTCGTTGCTGCTCGGTCAGAGAACAGTTTTGCAAGTCTCTCGGCTTCCTCTTCTGGGTTGGGATGGGTTGGTGGTGGTGGTGTTGCCTTCCCAGATGCCCTTCGGATCTGGGCCCACATCTTGCCAAGGGAGGTGTGCTCGTTCAGTTCGGAGCACCACTTGAGCCAGCTTACGTTTTTTATTTCTTCCTTCTCTTCCCTGGTATCCTTAACTATGACTTGCAGGAGATGTCTGTTTGTTTCCGTGGGATGTCTCCTGTAGTTTCTTCGGGCCATGTTCACTCTGTGGTTGAGTTCTTTCACCCTGGGACAGTAGTACCAGTAATCATTGTACTGTCTTGATGTGGGTTTTGTTTTTGGGATAGCCTCTTCTGCCGCTTGGTGAAACGCCTCGACCAATTGGTGGTGGAGGGTTGTCTCGTCCACGGGTGCTGCGCCGGCCGGCTGTGATTTTTCGCGCCACTTAGCCAGGTGTTTCTTAAAGAGTCCCCAGTCTGCCTTTTGGGTATTGTATCTCCATCTCGGGGGGGGTGGAGTGGGGAGTTTGTTCACCTTCAGCGTTGTTAGGGTGGCGAAGTGGTCGCTGGTCAGCGTGGGGTGTATCTGCCAGGAGGCCGAAGGCTGTAGTGCACTGGAGACGAAGGTTAGATCTAGCCTTCCTCCCCTAGTGTGGGTGGGCTCTCCGGTGTTCAGGAGGCAGATCTCGGGTGTACTTCAAAGGTGGTGTATAGGTGTAGGCCCTCTTCATTTGTTGGGCTTGCCGAGCTAAGGAAGGGATGATGTGCGTTGAAATCCCCTCCTCTGAGTGTGGCGTGGTCAGCGGCCGAAGCAAATAATTGAGTCACCTCCAGTGAGCCCCTTGGGTTCTTGTAGATGTTGTGAACAGTTAATTCCCGTTCTTGGAGGGTTACTTTGACGGCCTGTGTCTCGATGTTTTCCCCACATGGAAATTGCTGCGTGACATCGGCGGAGGGTATGCTTGACTTGACCGAGATCATACATCCTCTTGTTGACGCCTGCGTGAAATGCCTCCTGTATGTCTTGTAACCACTGAATTTGAAACAGTGGTGTTCTTGTAGAAGTGTTTCTTGTAGCAGTATGATGTCAAGCTCGTCCTTGGCTGCTGCTTCTTGTAGGAGGTGTTTCTTGTTTTTGATGCCCTGAGCATTCCATGTTAGGATGTTCAGGGTGCTGATGTTTTCCACCACTGTTTCATCGGGGACTTCTGGTGGTCCTCGATGGAGATGTCCAAGTTCGATTCCAACTGGATCAGGTTCATATCTTCGTGTTCTGTGGTTTTTGCCTTCTGGGCCGTGGTTCGGTTCAGGTGAGTTGAAACGTCCAGTTTCTTTCTGGGAGCTGTCGGTATCTTGGGTTCTCTGGTGGCCTTCTTCGGTGTAGAGTGTACCTCGGCTGTCACTCGTGTGAGGACCGGCGTGGCTTCCTCCACTGAGGTGGCTGGAGCTGTGGCGACTTGCCCGAGGACGCTCCCCATGAGTGTTTGGAGCTATGTGGGTTGGATCTTGTGGCCCAGTAGTCCGGCTAGGCCCTCCGCGAAGGTTGTCAGTACCTTGGCTAGGTCTGATACGTGTATCATTCCTTCTGGTGCCTTGGTGTGTGCTTCTTTTGTCTTTCTCGTGGTTGTCGTTGTCTGCTGCTTGGGTGGCTGAGGTGTGGCCGTAGTGAGGCCAGGAAACTGGGCTGCACTTTGGGTGTTGACCGGCTGAGGAGGTTGTCTTTGTTGTTTTGGCCTTTGGGTTCCCCACACGAAGGTACTTGGTGTGGCTGGTGTGAAGGCGGTGGGGGCCGGTCTTGCTGCTGGTCGGTTTGCCTGGACCCTCTTTGTTCTCTCGCAGCATCCAGGATTCCAGGCGTGGTGTTTGCCCCCGCAGTTGGCACACTTGGGGGCAATTTTTCCCCATTTTTCAACTTGGTGAGGCAGGAGTGTGTGCCGTGCTTCTGTGCGCAGACTGCGCAGATTTCCTTGTACGTGCACCTTGTCTGATGGTGCCCGTATTTCTGGCATCTGAAGCACCGCAGGGGCTCTGGGACGAAGGGCCTCACTTCGTAGATCCCCCAGGTTTTGAGGTCTATGGTGCTGGGGGGTGAGCCGTAGTGCGTTATGAGCACTTGTTTGGTGGTGGCCGTCTTGTCGGACAGGGGAGAGCATCTCTCGGCTTTTAAGATCTTCGGGTGGTTCTCCAGGGGTTCGAGAGGTAGTTCCTTTGGGTACCGGAGGACTACCGACTTCATCAGTTTCTGGGCGGGGTCTAGCTTGGTTGATGCAACGGTGGTGGTGTTTTGCAGGTAAGTGTCGAGGGTGGTGGCGGAGTCCTTGTCTTTGGGGTGAACGATCATGTAATTCAATTGATAGTAGGAACATCATAGAATCTAGTCTTATTAAACATACCGAAGCATTCAACATGAATTTGAGTAACGGCATGTACAAGCTGGACAATTTTGTAATTAAGAAGATTTGTGATCAGGTGAGAAGGCCGGGTCACTTGACCATCTGACCTGACCACCAACCGTTGTGTGCTATTTAAAGATTAGTAGGGTCATTACCTAATACCTGACCATTGTGGACCTGGTCTCACCCTCCTCTGTATATATACACCTTGATTTGTATTACTCTCTCTAGTCTGTACTCACCCCTGAAGATGTGAATTACACGAAAGCGCTTGGGAACTTCGTGTTTTCTTCTTTCCTTGTGGTTATCAGCATATATATATATATATATATATATATATATATATATATATATATATATATATATATATATATATATATATATATATATATATATATATATATATATATATATATATATATATATATATATATATATATATATATATATATATATATATATATATATATATATTACGCTAAATAGTGAAAACTACCCACTAAGGTTTATTCGACAGACAAATTGACATTTAACACTAAATGGCAATGAGGCATATAATTTAAGATAAGTGACCACATATAATTAATGCTTTTTAACGTTAGTTTGCACAACGGTAGCTGTGTCACAAAATGATAAAAAAGTTCACTATATATGTCCATGAAGAAGAAAATAAATATCATACACAGCTAACCTGAAGGTTATTGCGAGTGCGCGAGCTCTGGGGGGTATATATATTGTGTGTGCTAACAGTAAGAAGCCTCTAAAATGGAAGAGGCACGTAAGAAAAAGTATCTTACTGCTGAATTGCGGAAAATTAGGATGCCTTTGCCCACTGAACAAACGCGCCAATTAGCCAAAGTAATAAATAACACAGGAAAAGAAAAGAGAAAGATGAGAATTGAGGATAAAAAGGTAAAGAAGGAAAAAAGTGAAGAAAGGGATTTTAAGATGAAGAAAGAAGAAAAATTAGAAAAAAAAAGAAGTTTAAGTTAAAGAAAGAAGAGAAGAAAGAAGAAGAGAAGACAGATGAGAAGGAAGAAGAAGTAGATGAGAAGAAGAAAGAAGTTGATGAGAAGAAGGAAGAAGAAGAATTAGAAGTTGATGAAGTTGATGAGAAGAAGGAAGAAGAAGAATTAGAAGTTGATGAGAAGAATGAAGAAGAAGAAGAAGGAGAATTAGAAGTTGATGAAAAGAAAGAAGAAGAAGATGAAGAAGAATTAGAAGTTGATAAGAAGAAGGAAGAAGAAGAAGAAGAAGAATTAGAAGTTAATGAGAAGAAGGCAGAAGAAGAATTAGAAGTTGATGAGAAGAAAGAAGAAGAAGAAGAAGAAGCAGAAGAAGAACAAGAAGAAGAAGTTGATGAGAAGAAAGAAGAAGAAGTTGATGAGAAGAAAGAAGAAGAAGAATTAGAAGTTGATGAGAAGAAGGAAGAAGAAGAAGAATTAGAAGAAGTTGATGATGATGAGGGTGAAAAGGTGGAACATATTATAGACGGAATTTTTTTTAAAACCTCATATTATTTGTTACAAAGAAGAAAAAGCATATTAAAATAATAGAAAAAGAGGAAGAAGAAAAGGAGTTTATGATAAAGGAAAAAGAGGAAGGCAAGGAATTAAAGGATATTAAAATAATAGAAAAAGAGGAAGAAGAAAAGAGGAAAAGGAGTTTATGATAAAGGAAAAAGAGGAAGGCAAGGAATTAAAGGATATTAAAATAATAGAAAAAGGAAAAAATATAAAACTCACAATAGTTTTGGATTTTGGAGAAAATACCTCATACACTGCTGCTATTAAAAAATAAATTGAAAATATTTACAAAATGATTCATACTCTGTATTATTATATTGTAATTGTAAATATTCTAATAAACTATTTTCAAAATTTAAAATGAAACTTATTATGTATTTTATTGCAACCAAATGAAAATATGCATCTTTAATAATAGTCATAAGATTTTTGTTATTATTTTTATTATTATTGTGAGTTACCACATAAACTGGAATATCATGTGTTGCTAGATAATTAAAAAACTTTAAATGATTATATGTTTTTATAGAATGGGCAACATTTTGAAACTCTAAAGTATAGATTGACATCAATTTTATTTCTGTTGAAATATTAAAACATAATAGTCTTAGCCTATCAAAAATATAATAAATAAATCTTAATTGATGTAAGTTGTTTTTTTGTAAAATATTTAAGAATTTAAAATACGTGTCATTATTATAATTCATTTTTATATAATATTAATTCTTCCCAAACTACTATTTTTTATTCATCTTCCTCCTCATTCTCATCTTCCTCATCCTCAGCCACATCTTCATAATTATTTCTTTGATTAATATTCTCAAATTCTCCTTCTGTTTCTTCAAATTCACAAACATCTGTTTCCCTTTCCCACAGGTCGGCAGTTTCCCTTTTAAACCCTTTATAAAAACAATCATTATTTTTTCTTTGTATTCTCAGATAATTTTACTTATAGTTACAGCATACTTTTTACTTATAGCTCTCCTGATACCTTTGGATGTTTCAAGTATTTGTCTTATTTGCTGTGGTGCTGTTGAAATATTATCCATAGATACATCTGAATAATATGCACTATTTAAATAGGACAAATATAATATTAAATTACCCTCATGAACTCCAATACAATTTAAACCAAATGAAATTGAAGCATTCACAGGAAAAGTATTTTGTTTTTGAGAATCTACAAATGTTTCTGATTCGATATTTACTGAATTGGATCCAATACCATATATGGATTTTCCATTGGGTTTAAGTACTAAACCACCCAATGGAGTATTACTGATAATTTTCAGTTCATTTTCTACATCAGCAGCGGCTGAGGCGGTGGTGGTGGTAGTAGTAGTCTTTATAAAAGGAAAATTATGTACTCCCAAATTAATGCGACTCATTAGACATTCGTCTTGATATTGTGGGTCTTTGTTAGATAGGATATCCTTACATGGGAGAGGACATTTCTTTTTTCTATGGGGATCTGCGTACATTGAAACGCTCCATTTGGTGGGTTGCATTAAATTTTCACCGTGGATGTCGGTTAATTCTTTAATTAACGGATCAATTAACTTTAGTAGTATAATTTTATTAATATCATCGTCGAATTCTATAATAGAAATTTTATTCACAATTTCTTTATAATGTCCGCCTCCCGAAAAAAGACGACACCTTACTTCCAATAGATGAACGTTTAATTCTCTAAGAGAACTATCGACAATAATATATCTTTTCATTTTATTTACAGCTCCCATTTGTGGAATCTTTAATTTCAAAGAAGGTTGATAATTATTTTGTTCGCTACATCTTTTAGTAAATTGAGATAATATAGAATCCACATATATTTTATTTTTCAATTGATTTTCTCGAACTGTCATCATAGAACTTAGATGTTGTGGTTCATTGGGTAAAACACTATACAAATTATTGTCGTTGTCGGAGGTAACATCAGCTAGGACAGCCTCTATTATGCTAAGTACTTCTTCTTTCTTATTATTTATTTCCATTGTACTAAAATAAATTGAGGAATTTGGAATCACTTCATTATAATACACTAACGTATTTCTCGTTTGAGGTGTAAGATTAATTGCTGCTGTTGATGCTGATGATGGTGAAGGTGATGGTGGGCGGTATAAAAGATGTTGTTGGGAAAAAGATTGTTATCTCTTAGAAATTGGAATTGGAGAAGACATTTTATCCAGTAAACGTTTATGCTGTTTGTGATGAGGAGAATGATAATGAGCCTCTTCACCACCGACTGAGTTATTAATTGATTGTTCCGGTATTTGTTTAGTCTTAATTTGTCTGTTCAACATACTGATACCGTTGTAGTGGACGTCTCCTCTACAAACTGCGTAGCTGCACACCACCTGCTACCGTCTTCCCTAGCAACCAAGCGTATCCGCATTCCAATGCCCGCCGTATCTTAGCAACGGAACTAGCCACCGGCTACTTCTCGGGTTTTTCCAACATGACTCATAGAGGACTGGCGGCCCCTGCTGGGTGTATATAAGCTCTGTCTCTCCATTGAGATTCATTCTGCTCATTTTCCTGAACAAGCAACACCTCCTCCAGCAAGCTCCTAGCTGTCCAGCATTCATTCAATCAGGAGGCCAGCAACAGGCAACATCTCCTCCAGCAAGCTCCTAGCTGTCCAGCATTCATTCAATCAGGAGGCCAGCAACAGGCAACATCTTCTCTAACGAAGCTCCTACACATCTACCTCCTTCAACACGCTACTCACCGAACGTCTCCACTGAGCAGCTCCTCACCACACGGCACCTCCAGCACCAGACTGTCTATCATATAACTTATATATATTATACAAGAAAACCACATTAGAGTTTCCTTCCATCCTGAGTGCTAGACAACATTAATATCTCGATACCCCTTCACTGTACTCTGTGTGTGTAGTTTAAACAATAATAATAATTAAAGTACCTCACCATTGTATTTATAGTAAAACCATATAAAAAAAACATAAATTAACTAAAAAAAATGGATACGATAACAAGTACACTACCTTTATTTTATTGCTTACACGGTATGGGTTTTTATTCTTGGTTAAAAACTAAACACGACGACGACGACAAAGAAACGGTGAAAACGTGTCCCAAGTGTTTTTCTACCTTAGCTATAAATTTATATATTATTAATGAAAAATTCTACGGTATTGACCACCAAGTTAACAATCAACAAAGCTCTGACTTTACTGAAGCTGCTTTCAATTCACAAAACACCCATTTCTCTTCTAGAGGAGGACTCTGTGGTTTTTACACTGAACCTCATGCAAGATAAAATACCATATATAGAAAAATAATCCTCACAAGTTCTTTCGAAAATGAAACATCTTAAAACTACCCAAAATAATCAAGAAAGCAACATTTCTTTTCTTTATATTTATAATGGGATTAATAATATTATTGACTATACTAATAATACATTTTTAAAAGCTTATCAAAATTTCAATTCTATTTCTTTGGCAATAGACATATCTAAAAACGATGGTGTTCTTTTTTTAAATTAATTTTAGATATGAGAGTTAAACAACAACAGCCACGCATATTTTCACCATTAATTATTTTATGTGAAAACTAAATTTCAGTACAAAAACTATTGAAGATAAATCGTAACATGGTTGATCATCGACGAAGTTATATTTTTCTAACTGAAAGTGTTAAATGTCATAAAGAAGTTTCAAGATCCTTAATAAATTAAACCGGATGGAGCACGAATTATATCATACATTTAAGTTGGTTTTCTGAAATTTTGCTGTTTTGTGGGAATATACTAAAAATTTTTATAGAGAAATTGACCACAAGAAATCTGGGTTTCCTTGTAATGTCCCATAAAATGCTTTATTAAAAAATATACCAATATTATGTAAAAATAGTTTTTATTATTATCATTGATCATAAAACATGTTTTACAAAAAAGGTTTAAAAAGGGTAGTGCTGAAAATAAATTAGTATGCATATAGTTTTTTGTCTATAATATTCTAATAATTTATTATTTCAAGATTATTTGTTTCGTTTGTTTCATGCAATAAAAAACTTATTATTTTTATTTTTGAATTTTTAATATAAAAGGAGTACGTGCATAGAAAGGAATCTATACTTTAAAACAGTTACAATGTCCACATCAGAGACAATGCCTACGCCTATATCAGAAAAGTTGTCAGAGGATTTATTATACCTTAATAAATTAAACCGGATGGAGCACGAACTATAACACATACTCTACACAGCATACATTTAAGTTGGTTTTCTGAAATTTTGCGGTTTTGTAAGAATGTACTGTAACAATTCTTACAGACACAATGACCACAAGAAAAAATAACGGGGTTTCCTTGTTGTTCTAAACAAATGGGACAATCAAATATAATATGTTTGGAATATACAGCGATTGTTTCCCCCGTTTTCAATTCATAGAGATAACAATCTTCACGTTCTTCATTGGAGTATATTATTTGTTTGTAGGGTTTATGAATATAAATTAAGACAGAGGATAGTGGAGGAGTATTATCACATTTTAGACATAATGTCCCCATAACAGCTTCATGAGAAGCTTTATTAAGATATATACCATTATTTGTTACATTATACAAATAATTTTTTATAAAATTTATATAATTATTATTGTTGTTTTTATTACCATTGTTTGTGATATTTTCATAAAGATCATAACATGTTTTACAAAAAAAAGGTTTAAAGGGAAGTGCTGAAAATAAATTAGTATTCCATTTAGCTGCATCGCATAGTTTCTTTTTCTATAATACTCTAACAATTTATTATTTTGTAGTGGATTATCAAGATATCGTTTCAAGAGATTATTTGTTTCAGTTTGTTTCAGATCCAGTCATTTGATAATGACTAACAAAACTTATTATTTTTATTATGAGGTTTATATAAAAGGAGCATCGTGCATAGAAAGGAATTTATACTTTAACAGTTACAATTCCCACATCAGAGACAATGCCTACATCAGAGAAGTTGTCAGAGGATTTACAATACTTCTACACGGTTTATAACATGAGTAAATCAAAGTAGCAAATTTTTTTTCCGGTTCAGTACAAATCCTAAACCTCTCCCATTTCCCAGTAAAGAAAAATGTGTATTGCTCATGTTAAAAAATGTTTTCCGTCAATCAGTTCTCTTACAACAACTAATTCCTCAAGTTATTATTTTTTGTAGAAATAATACTTGTTGTGTTATAGACGATAAACAAATTTGCGAACAATCAAATTTACCTATGTTAGAGAAAAAATCAGTTTTGTCACCTCCTTTGAGTATATTTGATGTCCGTCTCGTTGACATTCTTTACTAACCAACACACAGTAAGCGAGCTAAGAAGCCTTAAGTGTATATTTGGTAGTGTACTGACCCTTTTTTATAATATCCTGAGTATATTTTGTGTGTACGTAGACTTGCAATAACCCCATAAGCAATGGAGAAGCAACATACTGCTGATGAATAGGAAGAGGAACAGGAAGATTATCATCAGCTTGATAGGCATAATTTTCAGTAGTTATTTTTACAACAACAACAGCAGCAGCAGCAACTGCAGCATCAGCAGCAATTGTTTCAGGATGAAGAGGAAAAGAAACGACAAGTTTTGTAGAAACTGAGAGATAATTTCTGTTCCAACATGCAGAGACCCGACACACAGCAGAGGTATGTGAACACCGCCAGTCACCACCCTCATCGCAACAAACGAGGAGGGCATTGCTTAAACTGAACATTCTTGCCCCAGTTGGCACCAGCCACCACAGTGTTGTCATTCAGATTTAACTGTTACCTAGTTCAAAGATAAGGCCAGAAATATGCAAACATTACAAGGAAATTACAATGGAATAGGAAGAGATGAGGCAACAACCCCTTCGGCTCTGACTTATTAAGGCATAAGAACGCAGACACTAATAATATCATAATCGCAAAATGACCCATTTGATCGATAAATATATACCAAGACCAAACCTAGAATACGAGGGGATCCTTTACACATGAACCATATGTGGCGAAGCCGACAAATTAAGAAGAAACACAGAATTCAAGACGTGGGTTAACAAACGATGAGCAAGACAGGAGGATGTGGCGTAAGAGCCAGAAACCAAGCAAAGATACAGGATTGTGGAGGGCTGAAAAGGCTCCAAAGGCTGGTTGCACGCGAGGTCAAGGTCAAACCCAAAGGCGTTTTACCGCTGGCGCAAAGTCGAAATTGAAAACGCGAGTAGGAGTATCGTGACCCGAGGCTTGAAGATGGTAGCGCAGATTCTGGACCAGGATAAAGCCGAGAGGCATTGAACAGCTTTTTTCCTCAGTAAATGCAAGAGAGTGATGCAACTAACCTTCCTGCGTTTGGAGGACAGATTTGTCTGACAGCACTGACTCCACATTGTGTCTACAGAAGAGGGTATTAGAAATAAACTGTTCAGGCTAAAGGTCCACAAGAGT
>NW_024721463.1:0-24665 GCF_018991925.1 Homarus americanus | reverse complement strand
ACATATTAATTGATTTTGTTTGTATTATTTATGCTTTTTTTTATTTTCATCTGTAAACGTGCTGTTTTGGGAATATATTTTGAGTTACATAATATCTAGGTACAGCAGTTTATTTCACTGTATCTACTTGTTTACCAAGTAACTGGACTTACAGTCTCCGATCGGGATTCTCAAAACAAATATTTGGCATCGAACTCCGTAAGTGAGCTCGTAATCTAGCCTGTAACTTACAGGACCTCAACACGATCAACCTGGATATAGTAGTCGCTATTTCCGGATTGTATGAAAAAAAATTAATAATATATGTTTTAATAATGCTTGTTAGACTTGTTTTATCATAGAATAATGAAGAAAATGTTTTGTACATCAACATACTAAAATACAATATTAGTTTTTTTTTACGACAAGAAGAGGCTTGGCTGTTCTATTTCTCGCTTTATGGAAGAGATGCAGCTTTTGTCTTACAACTTTTCAAGTAATTTGTACCAAAATAGAAGATTTTTATTGTCCACATTTAGGGTATATATTTTTTTATGACTGAATAAACTTGCAGATAGACCTTATTAATGTGGTATAGCTGTAAATATCCTTCAGTAATGAAATCCAAATATGAGGTCAAGTGAACATTTTTGCTTAGACTCCGCCTTTGTTAGGACCAAGTTATAACAAGTTATTCTGCCAAGTATCCAATAAGTACCCATGACTCAGAGTTAAATAATACCTAACCTAATCTAAGTTCATCAAACTTAATAAAAAAAGTGGGGCAAAAAATAAGTGGTAAAGAAATTTTTTCTCAGAAAAAGAATTATATTCAGAGGTTTTTTATCCGATACCTTCAGTCGTGATTATTTTGATGCAAAATTAGTAAAATGTATTTAATCCTAACACTACCTCACCTTACCTAATCTTACCTTACCTTATCTAACCTAACCTAATGTTACCTAACCTAACCAAGCCGCAACGCTCATGACACAATTGAGTTCTCTAGAAAGTTTTAATTTCATTTTCTTTTTTTAAAAATACATTTGCAGAGACAACAAACTTTTGATAATTATTTCTCCAACATATCTATAAATTTGTTGATGATATATAAATTTAGGATAGGTTAGGTTTGGTGTGATTAGGATAGGTTAGGCTAGTTTAGGATAGTCTAAGTTAGCTTAGGAAAGGCTAAGTTAGGTTACGATACACTAGGTTAGGTTTTAATCTGCATGATATTTTTACTGAACTTTTAAACGATGTTATAATCCTGGCAGCAGGGTATCGATCACGAAAATAACACTTTGGTAGTTATAACATTTGATAAAGTTTATTATTACTGTAACATGAAACAAATCACTATAGCTGTACTTATCAATCCAGTATTAAATCTGTATTATCTTTGACCATCGCTCATTGGCCAGCTTATCTCTGCACTGTTCTCTGATATACTAAAGTATTGGTGAATGGGAATATTAATCATTTGTGAGTCACTTACTATAAAGGAAACTGTAACGGATTCTATGGACAGTTGGGAATATTTTCACGGAATAAGTCGGAGTAACTCCCCTCTTGCCCAAAAGCGATCCAAGGAGTTAATTCACAGAGCGAAAATCTAGACGAGTCTTCCTTGTTTGTTTTAGGTCATAACAACGAAAAGTTTAATAATGTTTATTACAATGATTCAGGTTTTACTGTAATTCTTCTTTTTTTATATTTTTAGTATTTTGTAGATTTTTTTCACCCAGTTCATTTCTTGTTTAGATTCATTATTGCAATTATTTTTATTACAGAGTTGAATTAAAAGTTTATATCTAAGTATTTTACAGCTTCACAAATACTTTTATAAAATGTTGATACACACAGTGGACAGTTTTTAGTTCTTTCTTGTAATACCTCAGTATTACTCTGTTAAATTCTTACCATTTACACCTGACCATTTATTTATTTATTTTACAAATTGTTAAAGAGAGAACATCACCAGCAGGATACAGATGATGAAGTAAATAGAAGTTTGTAACCTAACCCTACCCCCCACTGCTACCCCTCCCTCTTGTCCCACATTCTTACTCGTCACTCCTACCCCTTACTCCTACCCCTTACTCCCACCCCTTAATCCCACCCCTTATTCCCACCCCTTATTCCCACCCCTTGCTCCCACCCCTTCCTTCTACCCCTTACTTCTACCCCTTACTCCTACCCCTTACTTCTACCCCTTACTTCTACCCCTTACTCCTACCACTTACTCCTACCACTTACTCATACCCCTTACTCCCACCCCTTGCTTCCACCCCCTGCTTCCACCCTCTTACTCGTACCCCTTGCTCCCACCCCTTACTCCTACCCCTTACTGCCACCCCTTACTGCCACCCCTTACTCCCACCCCTTACTCCTACCCCTTACTCCCACCCCTTAATCCCACCCCTTAATCCCACCCTTACTTCCACGCCTTACTCCCACCCCTTACTCCCACCCCTTACTCCCACCCCTTACTCCTACCCCTTACTCGCACCCCTTACTCCCACCCCTTACTCCCACCCTTACTCCCACGCCTTACTCCCACTCCTTACTCCCACCCCTACTCCCACCCCCTTACTCCTACCCCCTTACTCCCCACCCCTACTCACACCCCTAACTCCCACCCTCCCACGCCTTTACTCCCCATGCCTTACCCCACCCCCTTACTCCCCACCCTTACTCCCAATCTCTACTCCCACCCATTACTCCCCATCCCTACTCCCACCCTGTCTCTGACCCCTTTACTCCCTACTCCCTTACTTCCCACCCCCTGCTTCCTACCCCTTACTCCCACCCCTTACTCCCCACCCCTACTCCCAATTCTTACTCCCACCCATTACTCCCATCCCTTACTCCCACCCCTTTACTCCCACCCCTAACTCCCCACCCCTTACTCCCACCCACAATTCCATCCCTTACTTCTACCCCTTACTTCTACCCCTTACTCCTACCACTTACTCCTACCACTTACTCATACCCCTTACTCCCACCCCTTGCTTCCACCCCTTGCTTCCACCCTCTTACTCGTACCCCTTGCTCCCAACCCTTACTCCTACCCCTTACTGCCACCCCTTACTGCCACCCCTTACTCCCACCCCTTACTCCTACCCCTTACTCCGACCCCTTAATCCCACCCCTTAATCCCACCCTTACTTCCACGCCTTACTCCCACCCCTTACTCCCACCCCTTACTCCCACCCCTTACTCCTACCCCTTACTCGCACCCCTTACTCCCACCCCTTACTCCCACACTTACTCCCACGCCTTACTCCCACTCCTTACTCCCACCCCTTACTCCCAACCCTTACTCCCACCCCTTACTCCTACCCCTTACTCCCACCCCTTACTCACACCCCTAACTCCCACCCTTACTCCCACGCCTTACTCCCATGCCTTACTCCCACCCCCCGGCCCCACCACTTACTCCCAATTCCCCACATTCCCACCCTTACTCCTACCCCTTACTCCTACCCTTTTCTCCCACCCCTTTACTCCCACCTTACTCCCACCCCCTTCCCACCCCCTACTCCCACCCTTACTTCCCACCCCCTACTGCCACGCCTACTCCCACGCCTTACTCCCACCCCCTACTCCCACCCCTTACTCCCACCCCTTACTCCCCACGCCTTTACTCCCACGCCTCCATTCCCACCCCTTACTCCCACCCCTTACCCCAATTCTTACTCCCACCCATTACTTCCCATCCCCACTTCCCACCCTGCTCCCACCCCCCTTACTCCTACCCCTACTCCCACCCCTACTCCCACCCTTACTCCCACGCCTTACTCCCACCCCTTACTCCCACCCCTTACTCTCACCCCTTACTCCCACGCCTTACTCCCACCCTTCACTCCTACCCTTCGCTTCTACCCCCACTGTCACCCCACACTACGCTGGTAATTGAAGACATCATACATTTGTTCACTTAGACACCACTTATTATTCAGGACCTAATGGCTATAATATCAGAGTCATTATTCTTAACTCAACTTTATATATATATCAATTGTCAAAAACCTTCACCACAAGAAAGAAAAGAACAGTCGGGTATGGCAGAAAATGTAATAAACTAACATGGAGTAAGACATCAAGCTCCATATTGTAAACAAGATCATCGTCATTGTTTATTTATTGCGAGGAAAAATATTGTTCGCAATATAATTATAAAAACCTTCTGTAATTCATTCTCTTCATTACACTAAAAGGTAATGAAGTATATAAAGAAAATAGTTTATAAATTACTAAAATAAAAATACGTATAAAAAAGTAAAATAACATCTATTGATGGAATAGAAAAGAATTATATCGTAAGTGGGTAAAAGATTTCTTGGGTAGGTTTTAGAATACAATAACTGTTTTCTGCATTACACTGATGGTTCCAAGTCAGAAATTATCCTTAAGTTTTGTGAATCAGTATTTACAGTTTTTCTTAAAGGGTGACTTAAGTTACGGTCACACGATCCCTTTGATGAGCAATTAATTTGGAGCAAGAAATTACGAGTAATTTCTTCCAAATGTGGTCACACGAGTGGCTCTTGGTTCAGTTACTACAGTAAGAAAAAAAGTTAACGCCGCTGTGCGAGTAGAAGGGAGACGGAACATCACAACAACAATGCAGACGACGCAGCAGCTATCCTTGGTATTATTGTTATTATTAAAAAGAAATGAGAGAAAGCGAAGAAAAACTATTGGGGACTCGTAAGTGGCTGGCGAGGAGGAGGAACGAGTGTTTAATATAGACTGGTTCAACTATCGTAGTTACAGTAGGGAGGTTTGTTAGTGTGTGGAGAATGACCGGCTGTATGGGCTTGTGTTTTGTAAACAAACACGCCAAAACACCACCCAAATAATAAACTCAGTGTGTCGTAAAAAACTGTTTGTGCATTTTATACATAATGTTATTGATCTATGTTATATATAGCCAAGGTAAATACTCGATAAATAAGCTTCTTGTCATTAAATATGGTATTAACCGGGTTTTGAACCGATAATCTTGCTCGAAATAGTCAAGAAATTGACTATCACGATTGTCAATAAAAATGCTTCAAAAACTTGCTCGAATTTCTCGAAAATTGCTCGAAATAACTTTTCGGCAAGAAATTGCTAAAAAAAAATGCGCCCATGTGACCAGTGCTTTAAGAATTGTATGATATCCTCATGGCAATGGAAACACACACACACACACACACTCACCCCATACACAGTCACACACTCACCATGCACAATCACACACACCCATACACACACCGTACATGCACAAACCATACACACACATACACACACACACACATACACACACACCATACATACACACACCATACACATACACACACCATACACACATACACACACACACACACACACACCATGCACACACCATACAAACAAACAAACACACACCAAATACACACACACACACACACACAATGCACACACACACACCATGCACACTCACACACACACACACCATGCACACTCACACCATGCACACACACACACTAATTGTTTTAATTTAGTTCTTGGAACTCTTAAGTGGCAGCGCTTGATGTAAACACTTCTTGGCATTTTCTGTTTATCTAGTAGCAGGTATACACACAGATGCAATATGAGAAAATAAATTATGAATTCTGTCCAGGGAAGTGTTGTGAATATGACCTTGAGATAACACTTGTGTTAAGTGTGAATTTCCCTGTCTAGTGATATGTCCAACTACTACTCTGGGCCGCGAGACAGTGGTAGTGATTACAGATTGCCCACGAGGGGGCTAGTTTATTGGGCACCCCCTTACATCCTGTGCAAGGTGAAGCGCAGAAGCGTTTACAGTGCCCAACTGGGAAGCATGCGGAGTTCATGCTTGCCTTTATGACTCATGCATTAAGGGCGTAAAAGGCATGAAGGGTCATGGGTTATGTCAGCAAGTTACATAAAGTGACAATGATGAGTGTGTGGGTGGAAAATTCCCGGTACAATTTATCTGTTTATGGCAAAGTGTGGCAGGTCCCTATTAATGTGAGCGGTGTTTACTGAATCAGCTGACCCTGGCTCGACTTTTTGAGAGACGCAAGCCAAGTGATCTAAGAGTCGTGAATAACATGGTGAATTACTTGGTGTTATTCATTTGGGTGAATATTTGTATAAATCAAAGGTGCTGTCACACACACACACACACACACACACACACACCACACGTGGCACACCACCAACACACAGTTTCTGAGAAGGAGTTTGAGATTGTATTTAATGAAGTCTTAACTGGGAAAATGTTGTATGGCTTTTGTTATGGGGTAAGTTCTGGCGTGAACATTAAGACTATTTTCATAATTTTTTGTAACTAATATTTTTATCTGCCTGGTACAATTATTTATTAATTTGTATTGTAAGTTATGTCTTGATAGTCGATGTAATGTAACAATTTATTTTTGTGTTAATGTTCATATAGATTGGTTCAGTGTTGCGGCTCTGACTCGTCAACGATGTTAATAAGCTCTTGAGTACATACTGCTGGTGAAACTATGTTATATTAACAACACGACAGACAAGTACTATAATACCTTAACATTTAACAATAATTCAGCCTTAATTTAATTTTTTCACCAACTTAAGACACATAACCCAGAAGGAAGTAAGACGGGCAACATAACGCGGATATCGTGGCTTCACTAAGTGCAAATTATGGAACTTGAGGTAACACATTATGGGAAAATGCGAGCCCTGCTAAGTGGTTCTCCTCAACATGGACGCAAACATCAGATGGACAAAGAAACAGAAGAACCCCGGAGATACATTCATTTATTCTACAAAAAAGTTACGTAAACGAGCGTTAAATACGTTTAAGTAATCACAGTTTACGAAGCTGAAGTCGAGATATTAGAAGATGAAGAAGACTTTAGCATATCAGTATACCCCACGACCGGCGCCAGGATGTTAAGTGTGCCATCAGGGTATATTAGCGCTGAGAGACGGGTGCTATCGTGGTATATTAGCATACCTTCACCCTGAATGGTATATCAAAAAGTACAGGATTTACTTCACAGATATTTTGTTATATCTATCGGTATATTATATAAATTATATCAATATATCTGTGTATACCAAATATGGCATCAGAGTATATCACCGTTTGCCATCATATTCTCTAAATAACCTCAAAGTATACCCCCGAATGTTTAATATCATACACTATAAATGACACTGTAGTATGTTAGTATATAATCAGGGTATAACATAAATATGATTCAATATCAGCATATCACTAGAATGACATCAGAGTATAGGACACTATACTCCAATAAATACTGTCAGGTATCTAAGTATATCAGGGTAATCACTGAGAAGTGTCAGAACATATCAGCATATTCCTTGACTGGTAACAAAGCATATCAACATACTCAAAGTATAATCAATGTCTCCGGAATAAACAAGCCAGTGACAGCAGCATATATTTCTGAAAATGAGCTGTGAAATATGTTCAGAACAGCCCAAAGTATACTATAATACTAAGCAACATTTGAAATATACCAGTATACTTCTTAACAGTCAGGGAAAAAATCATTATACAGATTAGTGTCCTCGAAGCAGATCAACTTGTCTCCTGCTTTCTGGGGACCCATTAGTGGCATATCAGTATATCCAAAGAGACACATCGGAGTATATTACCATATATCCCAAGTGCCATGAAGGGATATCAACATACCTGAGTATATTAACTAGCTCTCATAGTCTTCCACTCTCTCTTAGATCCATCAGAATATGTCAGCATATCACCCTATCTTCTGAAGGTCCAGTTTACCTTGTTCCGAAAGTATGTCGAAGCATACTAACAGATCCTCTGAATGCCTTGAGAACATATCAGTATACTTCTAGGTTAATTCATATCATATCAGTATATCCCCTGAATCTAAGGTATAGCTAACCTCATTTCAAATTATTATTAGAGTATGTTAACATATTCCCTTAGAAGCATACCAGCATATCTCTTATGTCATTACAGTCAACCAGTATACGCTCAGAGATAGATGCAAGCATATCAGGATATATTAGCATACCCCATATGCTCTTATAGTACATCAGCACACCCTCTGAGAGACAGAACCATACCAACATATCAGAACATATTAGTATATCCTTTAGAGTGATATGAACATAATGGCATATCAGATGACAAGAGTATATCAGCATAGTCTTTGAGGAGCATATCAGACCAACCTAGCATAAGCTCTTTAAGATAGATGGGAGCATATCTTAAATAGACTGGAACATACCAGAGCATATTAGCATATTAGCATATTAGCAAGGTGAGGAGGAGGAGGAGGAGGCAGGTGTCCACCGACCAGGTATGCCGATAGTCTGGTGATAATGTGGGTAAAACTGGTGTGTGTGTGTGTGTGTGTGTGTGTGTGTGTGTTCGTTCTCATGTTTATTTCTTGTAAGGTATGTGTCACCTAGCCGGCCATTTTGTTTACATTTTTCGGTCGCTCTAAAATACCATTAAAACAATATTGAGTATAAACGTTTGGCTCAACTGATGATCTCAAACATGTCCCAACTTTTTTTTGCCTCAACTCCACATTCTGTAACTCATTTAGGTAGATGTCCCTCACTACACATACACTGGACTATGTGTAATGTTGCAGCTAATGTGTTATCAAGATATTGCACATTATAAGTTCATGTGTGGTCATTATTATATCAAACGGAGGAATTTTAAAGAGCTATTACACCACCTGTATCATTAGTTGTCGCCAGGTGAAGGAATGTTTAGGTAGATTATATTTTATTTACTGTAATTAAAGTTTCAATACCTAAGACGTTCCACTATAAGAGTCTTTCAACCTCACGTAAGGTCTAAAGACTTTCTACTCTAGGTCTTACACCCTGGAGTAGCTGTATCGTCCACATAGGTAATTACTCCACAAGGAACTACAAGTTACACCTTGATGTAATACTTCATTTATTGCCAAACTTTATAGGGAAATATTTTTTCACAAAGAATTTCAAGTTACAATTTCACATAACAAGTCACATTACAAACGTTCCTTCGGCTTACAGTTAAACTTTGCAATGTCAAGATATTCTTTTCACTGCAGAGGAAAGTATGCGTCATCATCACCACACACACACACACAAAGACAAAACTCCTGTATCCAGATTCTCAAAAGTTTATAAATTAAATTCTTCCCTAAAATTAAACAGACAATACATCTATTTATCATAGAGTATGTGAACAATATCGACGCCATATTGGTTACCATCTTTGAGTTATATAATTAGTTAGCTTCATAGTGTTAATTATTTAGTTAAAAAGGAAAAATAATCTACTAGTGTGTGTTGTGACCAAAATATATCAACATTGTATTTACTTTCTCCTCCAGGGGGCACTAAGTCTAGAAAAATGACACAATTGACATCTACATAAAGTGACTGATCAAGGGTAGATATTGGCTACCTTTTGTGTTACTTTGAGGTCGTAAGAACACACAGAGCTGCTCTTAAGGATGTTTACCACAATACACCTCAACCAGTTTCTCATTTTCTCATTCACTGAGGTCAAACAATAAATCTGGTTCACAAGATACACCGTAAATTTTATTAGAATACAATAATCAATTACTGTATTATTGTATTGAGGCGAATAGTCTTATGGTGTTAAGATGTGTTCTTAAGCCACTAAGGTAAACAAAAGGTATTCAATATCTGCCTTGGTTGACGATGATCTGTAGACGTTAGCAAGTCCTCCTCCTCCTGCTCTCGAGTAAGGTAAGGAAGGCCTCACCTGACCAAAATTGTTAATTAAGATAGATTACCTGAAGATTAACCCTCCCAGCTTATTTCAACTAATGATTAACCTAACGCTACTTGGGAAGTTAAGTTAGGTTAGGTTAGGTTAGGGTAGGGTAGGGTAGGGTAGGGTAGGGTAGGGTAGGGTAGGGTAGGGTAGGTCAGGTCAGGTCAGGTCAGGCAGTGCCAGTGTAGTTAATCTGAGGTTAAATAAACAAGAGGCTAATCTTCACATGAGCCAGTAAGACACTTTGACGGAGGCGGTTACGTACAACAGGAAAGCTCTGATAACATATAATGTACAGTATATACCGTTTAAGTTGCGTCAGCAGCTCTATACACCACTTATTGACTTACTCATTCACTGCCGTAGAAATATTTACTTCTCTAACAGTTTTCTATATGGTTCCCAGTCATTATAATACGACCTTGTAAAATCAAATGATCTAAATTAAACTAAACTTATCCAAATTAAACTTATTAGCTAACAAATCCTTCTAAAACACGATATATGCAAATCAAAAGTTCTAAATTCAACTTAACTTATCGTAATATAACTATTATAACTAAACCATTTTAATTAAACCTAACCTAAACACCTCAAGTGCCACAAACAGAAGGAAAACACACCTTTAATATTATCGTAGGGAGGCCCCAACTCCACTAACTCCAGGTAATGCATCTATATCAATCTACCTGGTAAGAAGCCTTCCATACGGGCTATGATCGTTACCCACTGCTGGAGAACATTTGTACTTCATATATCATTCTTGAGAAAAAACAATGCCAACTAATTTACGACGATTATTTATTTTTTTCATTTATTTTTATTCTTGGTCCATACTAAATATCGTCTGCCAGGAGTCCCGTCAGCCATTTTCGGTTCTGGAATCTTTTGGATCAAAACAAGCTGCAATAAAGAAGAATAAAATAAATAAAAACAAGCACTACTTTTTCTAACCCATGAGCTGTGAGTCTTCATTATATACTTCAACATTACTGTAAACTAAGGCTAGAGAGGGTGTGTACAGTACTAGTGGAGTCAAGACGAGAAGGTATTTCAAATCCATAAAGGGTTTTACAAGTGGAGAGTCTTACAAGTGGAGGGTCTTACAGGTGGAGAGTCTTACAAGTGGAGGGTCTTACAGGTGGAGGATTTTAATAATGATAAATACAGCAAGTCTTACAGTTGAATCAGCCAAGTCGAGGAAAACTCTTAAGAGTCACGTAACTTCTACCTGGTGTTACCTGTAATCAAGCTAAGGTATATGTAAGAAGAATATTATCTCGTTACTATCCATTCCTCTTCCACTATCTTGCGAGGTGGTGTATTAATAGGCACAGATACTCATGATAAAGAAGGAATAAAGAGAAAGACGCAAGATACCTATAAAATGCGACAGAATATACCCACACATGCGTAATCCTAACCCATCCCAACCCAACCCAACCCTATCCTACCCCCAGCTTCACCACAGTACACAAAGTCATTCTTAGTATCAGAATGACGCCTAAACACCCTGTATCGCCTAAGACACATTTGAATCGGATGGTTCGTTGACGGTTTTATTTCTTCGGTATAAACCAGAGAAGCAATTAGTTCGTGGGAACAGTGAGTCAAAATACTTCACATCAGCTTCGTTTACGACCTCCAGCTGATATTTACTTCTGTTGTCTATATCAATCACATTTTATAATGAAAAAAAAAATATGGTTAGTTACTTAAAAATGAAAAAAACATCATACTTAGATACTTAAGAGTGAGGAAAAAAGATACTTAAGATACTTAAAAAAAAAAACACTCTTTGATACTTAAATTAGGACAAAATAAACGGACATAAAGATTTAACTATGAGCAGTGGATATTACGACATGTACCGGCTATCAATACAGAGGCGCTGTTTAGCCGTGAAGTTCTCTCAGAAACTCAACAAGACAATATGTGGTCACGTAAAAATTTCAGGTTAATTTTTAACACCATCCGCCATTTTAAACCTTGGCACCTGTAGATTAAGAAAATATATGGTGATATTTTTCTGATGGGATAAAGGTCGTATTTGTCCAGAGAAGTAAGAGAGGAAAAAATCACTTGAGAGGCATGACGCACAGAGTGTCTAAGGTGATAAAAGATCATATACTACCATTTGGGTTTTCAAATTAAGTTCATTACATAAAATATCAAACTCATAAAGATTACAAAAGAACAGAACATCATGAGCTCTCTACAGCTATTGTCAGCCGTCAATATGCTGATGTACAGAAGCTACACAATGTTATTGGTGACTGTAATCCCAGGAAAATGATGCTCTTTTAAACTTGGTAACTGGAGCTGTAATGCCAGAAAATGCCAAATATGACAATCTATGTGCATATGAAGTTGGAAGACAAATTATGAAAATTTTGTCAAGAAACGTATTGTTGGTCCATTGAGCATCTGGGAAAAGATGTCCAAGGTTAATCTTCTGTCGTGGAAAGCAGCAAATAAGACTTCAACCATCAAATTGCTATCACAAGTTATAGAACTTAAGCAGGACATACAGTATATGCATCACAGAAGGGCAGCACTGTACATATCAAGTCACCAGACACTGATGTGTTTGGCATATTAAAGCAGCCTCAACTTGGAGAAAATACAAGTATGAAAACAGGAACTGGTGAGCGACGACACATTGGGCAGAGAGCCTTACAGGTTTCCATGCCTTCACAGGATCTGACTGCATTGGAAAATTTGTTGGCAAAGGAAAGAAAGCATGTTGGAGCACTTTGATGAAATCTAACACAAAAGTCATAGATGCATTCAAGATGCTGAGTAGACCAAATGCCTCCAGCAGACATGTTTATTGGTCTAAAGGAATTTGTATTTAAGCTCTACTGTCCACGAATGACTTTCACTAAACTGTCATAACTTAGATGGCATCTCTTCAAGAAAACGCAGGCAGAAGCTGGAGAACTACCAGCGATTGCAGCAACTCTAAAGTATCATATATTGAGAGGAAGGTATCAAGCTCTTCTGTGGTCTTGTGATGCAGACAGTGAAATGCTTTCACAATTAGAGCATGGCTGGAAGATTGACAATGACTGTTTCATACTAGTAATATCAGACCAACCACCAGCTCCAGAAGCAATCACAGAACTTGTTAAATGTGGATGTGGCGTCAGGAAATGTGGATCATTGTCATGTTCATACAGAAAGAATCAGAAAGAATAGCATGACATGCACCGAGATGTGTAACTGTCAAGCAGATGATGAGAAATGCCTAAACAAGGTGAAGGAATCTGTTGTACACAGAAGACTCTGATGACGAGGACTGAAGCAATGTCATAAATAATAACTTGTGACTTGTTTACACATGATGTATAACACTACAAACTTTTAATAAATATAAAACGGTGGTTCTAAGCTTTTCAGATAATGGTAATATGTATATGTTTAATTTCCAGTATTTGTCTTTAGCAAATAATTTTACTTACTGCAATCTCTTCTTTGCCAGAGACAGGATGGCATATATGAGCAGCCATGTTTGTAACACACTTATGATATTATAACAGCATTCATGATATATTATGTTAAATTGTAATCATATAATACTACATGTTCATAGGTTATTAGTCATGTTTTAAGTTAATTAGGACTTAATGGTAATACATCTGTGGTTCATTACGCCGCTCTTTAATAAAACTTCTTTAAAGGCATAAAACTTATAATAAACCGTTCAGAAAAAATGACACCACAGTTCCTTAACATAGTTTATAAGGATTATTATAATGTATGGTGTCAAAAATTAATATGAAATTTTTACGGGATTACTTAAGCTCCTACACTAAAACCTGCCGACCTAACCTAACCTTTTTTACCCACCTCTACCTACTTACCTAACCTGACATAATCTAACCTAACCTGACGTAATCTGACCTAACCTGACATAATCTAACCTAACCTGACATAATCTAACCTAACCTGACATAATCTAACCTAACCTGACGTAATCTGACCTAACCTGACATAATCTAACCTAACCTGACGTAATCTGACCTAACCTGACATAATCTAACCTAACCTGACGTAATCTAACCTAACCTGACATAATCTAACCTAACCTGACATAATCTAACCTAACCTGACATAATCTAACCTAACCTGACGTAATCTGACCTAACCTGACATAATCTAACCTAACCTGACATAATCTAACCTAACCTCCCCGTCTGACATAAGCTAACCTAATCAAACCTAACTTTCCCACCTACCTAACATAACCTATCTACTTATTACCTACCTAACCTAACTTAACCCAACCTGACATAATCTAACCTAACCTATTGAAACTTAACTTAACCACCTACCTCATCTAACACCACTTTGTAATCTCTCTGTGCTACAGCTGACAGGATGAGTATGGGGGCACAATAAACTAGCCTCTAAGTGGCAAAATTAACAAAACTAACCTAACCTAACCCAACCTGACTTAACCTAACCTGATCTGATCTATCCAACTTAAAAAACTTAGAATATATAATAAAGCCGTTAGGTTAATTTAGGCTAAATATGGTTGATTCATATTTTGTTTTGACAGAAATTCCCGGCAAAATAACGTATCTATATTGAGAACCACCGCCATGTTGGTTCCACGTTAACAAGACACGGATACACTACAGAATAACCCGCGTTCGTTTAACCTCAATTACTACAGTTTACTTTATAATCTTATTTCACAATCTTCACTACATCTCGCTTCACAATCTTCACTGCATCTCACTTCACAATCTTCAGCCAGGTGAGGTTTATGGATCGGGCTTTTTGTGCGAGAGATAGGAAACGTAGGACTAGGGTATGTTTTCCTGGGGCTGGGATAGGGCATGTAGCCGAGAGGTTAGACAGAGTTTTGTCAGGGGAGGGCACCAATCCAGTAGTGTGTCTTAGTGTGGGGGGAAACGACATAGGTAAGGTTAGGAGTGAGGAACTTTTCAAGAGGTATAGGGAGGCGCTGGGGAAGATTAGAGATAGGGGAGGGGTCCCGATAGTATGTGGTGTCTTGCCTAGAAGAGGGGTTGGTCGTGAATGGCTGTCCAGGGCAATTGCTATTAATTGTCGACTGGAAAAACATTGTGCAAACAATGGTTGGGCATTCATTGATGACGGGCAACGATTTTATGGCAACCATTTGTAATGCAATGAGTACACTTGTCTCTGTGAGGGGGTGAAGATGGTCTGCATCTCCTGGAGCGTGGAAATGTCACCGAAGGGGGTTTTGCCAGTAGAGAGGGTCGGGAAAATGGGACAAAACAAGCAGGTCCTGGGAAGTAGTGGAACAGAAGTAGATAATGCTGAAAATATAGTTAGTCATAATAACAAACATCAAAAGTAATAAATGTAAAAACAGATAGAAACGGAAGAAATATATTGAGTGCTTATTATACTAATAGTAGAAGCCTGTGTAACAAAATGGACCAGCTCAGGGCCATTGTTAGTAAAGAGAACATAGATATAATTGCAATAACGGAAACATGGATAAATTCAAACAGCAAGCATTTTTTAGCAGAATTTCATATTCCAGGATATAACCTATTTAAATTTGACAGAGTAGGAAGGAGAGGTGGCGGTGTAGCAGTGTATATCAGGGTGTCATTAAAAAGCTGCAATAAATCAAACATTAAAACAAATAGCGACAATGAAAGTATTTGGGTAGAGATTGGTGAGGGCAGTGAATCCGTAGTCATTGGTGTTATATATAGACTACCTAATTTGAGTAGGAACGATTGTAAATTGCTATGGGAGGAAATAAAGAAAGCATCTGATAGAAACAATGTATGTATTCTAGGCGATTTCAACTTTTCAGGCATAGATTGGAAAAATCAACTTAGCGATAATGAATCTGAATAATGAATCTGAAGATTTTATAGAAGTAGTACAGGATAGTTTTATATATAAATTTATAAACTTGCCCACTAGAGGAAATAATATCCTCGATTTAGTTCTCAGTAATAATGAAAATCTAGTAAAAGATGTTGGGATTGGAGACGAACTAGGAAACAGTGATCATAAAGCCATATATTTTAACATAATATGGGATGGCAGGAAGAAGGAAAATTCGGCCTTGATCACGGATTTTAGGAATGCTAATTACGGTAGCATAAGGAGAGACCTAAGGGATGACCCTATGGTCAAAAGATTAATCCCCCCCCCACACCTCCGGAAACTGTCAACTTAGGACGGGATAACCCCGAATTTAATTTAGCAGCTACTTATGAACAATTTATTACGACAATCAATAATGCCCAAAATAAACACATCCCTAAAAGAAAATTCAGATCGATATGGAACCAACCAAAATGGATGAATAATAGACTCTTAGATCTTCTAGGGAAAAAGAAAGGAGTATATAGAAAAGTTAAGAAAGGCGAAAATCACTTACTTGGTTACTGTCAGAACCTAACAAGACAGGTATAAACAGAAATTAGGAAAGCAAAGAGAAATTATGAAATCAAGGTAGCAAACGAATCGAAATATACCCCCAAAGCTTTTTATCAACTGTATAAATCAAAGGTTAGAGATACAATGGGTCCCCTTAAAACTACGACAGGAGAAATGACTGATGATGAGTTAGAAATGTGTAGTACGTTAAATAGTCATTTTCGCTCCGTATTCACAAATGAAAACCTAGCACAGTTTCCAGAAGTTCATAAGGTATATAAACGACAGTATAGAAAATATGTTGATGAATATCAATATTACTAATAACGATATTAGCAAAGTAATCCAACAAACTGAAACTCATAAATCGCCTGGTCCAAGACGAAATTATATAGAATATTAAAGAATGTAGAGATAATTGGGTAATCATTAGCGGTTTTATTTAATAAGTCATTAGAATGGACCTGGTGAAGCGGAAACTTACAAATGTAGTTCCGATTTTCAAAAAGGGTGATAAATCAATAGCATCAAATTACCGTCCCATTAGTCTCACGTCAATCATAGGCAAGTTGCTAGAGTCAATTATTGCTACAAAAATCAGAAGCCACCTTGAAACATTCAACTTAATTCATTCTTCTCAGCGCGGGTTCACCCAGGGACGTTCTTGTCTCACAAATTTGCTTAGCTTTTTCTCAGAAGTATATGAAGCGGTAGATAATGATAAGTCATATGATATAATTTATTTAGATTTCAGTAAAAAGCACATTCGATAGGAGTCCTCATGAGAGATTGATGAGGAAGGTAGAAGCACATGGAATAGGTGGATCAGTATTAAATAGTTAGGTCATATTGTGGTAGGAAACAAAGTCAGCATAAATGGATTAAAGAGTCAGACTGGGGTGCGGTCAAAAGCGGAGTTCCCAAGGGATCTGTATTAGGCCCTCTGCTGTTTGTTATATTCATTAATGATCTTGATTTAGGCATAACTAGTAGGATTAGTAAATTTGCAGATGATACCAAAATGGGGAGAGTGATAAATTCAGACAGTGACTTTGAACACCTTCAAAGAGATCTAGATACCTTACATGAGTGGTCAGTAGACTGGCAAATGAATTTTAATAGTGATAAATGCAAGGTACTACAGATAGGGAAGACGAATACAAACGTTAAGTATAAACTAGGTAACACGGAAATAGAAAACTCAGTTTGTGAAAAAAATCAAGGTGTATTTGTTAGCAACGACTTGAAACCTAGAAAACAATGTATTAGCGTTCGCAACAAGGCAAACAGGATTCTTGGGTTCATATCTAGGTCTGTGAGTAACAGAACTGCTGACGTTATCTTGAAACTTTACCTAGCATTAGTGAGGCCACACATGGATTATGGGTTCAGTTCTGGTGTCCTTATTATAGAATGGACATAGATTCTTTGGAGAGAGTACAAAGAAGAATGGCAAAAATGATCCATAATATTAGAAACCTTCCATATGAAGAAAGACTGAAAAGCTTAAGCTTACATTCATTAGAGAGGCGTGGGGAGTTAGGGAGATATGATAGAGGTGTACAAGTGGGTAAGTGGGATTAACAAGGGTAAAATGGAAGATGTTCTGAAGCTCAGTAATAACGAAATAACTAGAACAAATGGCTTTAAATTAGATAAATTCCGATTCAGAAAGGATATAGGCAAGCACTGGTTTGGTAATAGAGTTGTGGATATGTGGAATAGGCTACCGAGTGCTATAGTAGGATCGGGGACGCTAGGGAGCTTCAAGACGAAGTTGGATAGGCACATGGAAGTGCTGGGATGGGTGTGAAAGGGATCTGCCCTGTATGGGCCAGTCGGCCTCCTGCAGTATCCCACTTTCTTATGTTCTTATGTTCTTATGTTCACCTCACAATCTTTACTACATCTCACCTCACAATCTTCACTACATTTCACTTCACAATCTTCACTACATCTCACTTCACAATCTTCACTACATCTCACTTCACAATCTTCACTACATCTCACTTCACAATCTTCACTACATCTCACTACACAATCTTCACTACATCTCACTTCACAACCTTCACTACATCTCACTTCACAATCTTCACTACATCTCACTTCACATCTTCACTACATCTCACTTCACAATCTTCACCATATCTCACTTCACAATCTTCACCACATCTCACTTCACAATCTTCACCAAATCTCACTTCACAATCTTCACCACATCTCACTTCACAATCTTTACCACATCTCACTTCACAATCTTCACTACATCTCACTTCACAATCTTCACTACATCTCACTTCACAATCTTCACTACATCTCACTTCACAATCTTCACTACATCTCACTTCACAATCTTCACTACATCTCACTTCACAATCTTCACTACATCTCACTTCACAATCTTCACTACATCCCACTTCACAATCTTCACTACTTCTCAATTCACAATCTTCACTACATCTCACTTCACAATCTTCACTACATCTCACTTCACAATCTTCACTACATCTCACTTCACAATCTTCACTACATCTCACTTCACAATCTTCATTACATCTCACTTCACAATCTTCACTACATCTCACTTCACAATCTTCACTACATCCACTTCACAATCTTCACTACATCTCACTTCACAATCTTCACTACATCCCACTTCACAAACTTCACTACATCTCACTTCACAATCTTCACTACATCTCACTTCACAATCTTCAATACATCTCACTTCACAATCTTCACTACATCTCACTTCACAATCTTTCACTACATCTCACTTCACAATCTTCACCATATCTCACTTCACAATCTTTACTACATCTCACTTCACAATCTTCACTACATCTCACTTCACAATCTTCACTACATCTCACTTCACAATCTTCACTACATCTCACTTCACAATCTTCACTACATCTCACTTCACAATCTTCACTACCTCTCACTTCACAATCTTCACTACATCTCACTACACAATCTTCACTACATCTCACTTCACAACCTTCACTACATCTCACTTCACAATCTTCACTACATCTTCACACTTCACAATCTTCATCTTCACATCTCACTTCACAATCTTCACTACATCTCACTTCACAATCTTCACTACATCTCACTTCACAATCTTCACTACATCTCACTTCACAATCTTCACTACATCTCACTTCACAATCTTCACTACATCTCACTTCACAATCTTCACTACATCTCACTCACAATCTTCACTACATCTTCACAATCTTCACTACATCTCACTTCACAATCTTCACTACATCTCACTTCACAATCTTCACTACATTCACTTCACAATCTTCACTACTCTCACTTAACAATCTTCACCACATCTCACTTCACAATCTTCACTCATTCACTTCACAATCTTCACTCTCACTTCACAATCTTCACTACATCTCACTTCACAATCTTCACTAACACCATCCTTCATCACTACATATAACATCCATCATCACTACTTATAACACCATCCATCATCATCACTACATATAATACTATCCATCATCACTACATATAACACGATCCATCATCACTACATATAACACCATCCACCATCACTACATATAGAACCATCCATCACGACATATAACACCATCCGACATCATTACATATAACACCAACCATCATCACTACATATAACATCATCCATCATCACTACATATAACTCCATCCATCATCACTACATATAACACCATCCATCATCACTACATATAAAACCAACCTATCATCACTACATATAACATCATCCATCATCACTACATATAACACCATCCATCATCACTACATATAGAACCATCCTATCATCACTACATATAATATCATCCATCATCACTACATATAACACCATCCAACATCACTACATATAACACCACCCATCATCACTACATATAACATCATCCATCATCACTACATATAACTCTATCCATCATCACTACATATAACACCATCCAGCATCACTACATATAACACCAACCATCATCACTACATATAACATCATGCATCATCAATATATATATATAACACCATCCATCATCACTACATATATTACCCTCTTATCATCACTACATATAACACCATCCATCATTACTACAATATAACGCCATCCTTCATCACTACATATAACACCATCCATCATCACTACATATTATAACACCATCCATCATCTTTACAAACACCATCCATCATCTTTACAAACACCATCCCTCTTTACTATAGTGATAAACAGAGCTTTATTTTGTTGTCAATTTCTTTAAATTCCAACCTTATTAAACCGTAATTCTTTCTGTATGGTCAAATTTTGATTTGACCTCAGTGAGAGAGCTGTTAGTGTCAGTACATCACAATGGTGTTCCGACGCACTGTATCGAAGGTGACTAAGGTGGAGGTGAAGCCTTGCCAGATGAAGGAGAAGGGCCCCCGATCTAACAAACTGCAGACCACAAAACACACTAAGACCCAAAACAACAAGACCCAAAACAACAAGAAGAAGAAGGAAACTACCACTTTCTGCCGTGTACAAAAGGACCAGTACCTGCCATGGGGAGACTACATCTTCACCGGGAAAAAGACACAAAAGAAGCGCTGAACCTACGCTTCTGATATTTAAAAATACTGTAATAAAAAACATATTAATTGATTTTGTTTGTATTATTTATGCTTTTTTTATTTTCATCTGTAAACGTGCTGTTTTGGGAATATATTTTGAGTTACATAATATTTAGGTACAGCAGTTTATTTCACTGTATCTACTTGTTTACCAAGTAACTGGACTTACAGTCTCCGATCGGGATTCTCAAAACAAATATTTGGCATCGAACTCCGTAAGTGAGCTCGTAATCTAGCCTGTAACTTACAGGACCTCAACACGATCAACCTGGATATAGTAGTCGCTATTTCCGGATTGCATGAAAAAAAATTAATAATATATGTTTTAATAATGCTTGTTAGACTTGTTTTATCATAGAATAATGAAGAAAATGTTTTGTACATCAACATACTAAAATACAATATTAGTTTTTTTTTACGACAAGAAGAGGCTTGGCTGTTCTATTTCTCGCTTTATGGAAGAGATGCAGCTTTTGTCTTCTTACAACTTTTCAAGTAATTTGTACCAAAATAGAAGATTTTTATTGTCCACATTTAGGGTATATTTTTTTTTATGACTGAATAAACTTGCAGATAGACCTTATTAATGTGGTATAGCTGTAAATATCCTTCAGTAATGAAATCCAAATATGAGGTCAAGTGAACATTTTTGCTTAGACTCCGCCTTTGTTAGGACCAAGTTATAACAAGTTATTCTGCCAAGTATCCAATAAGTACCCATGACTCAGAGTTAAATAATACCTAACCTAATCTAAGTTCATCAAACTTAATAAAAAAAGTGGGGCAAAAAATAAGTGGTAAAGAAATTTTTTTCTCAGAAAAAGAATTATATTCAGAGGTTTTTTATCCGATACCTTCAGTCGTGATTATTTTGATGCAAAATTAGTAAAATGTATTTAACCCTAACACTACCTCACCTTACCTAATCTTACCTTACCTTATCTAACCTAACCTAATGTTACCTAACCTAACCAAGCCGCAACGCTCATGACACAATTGAGTTCTCTAGAAAGTTTTAATTTCATTTTCTTTTTTTAAAAATACATTTGCAGAGACAACAAACTTTTGATAATTATTTCTCCAACATATCTATAAATCTGTTGATGATATATAAATTTAGGATAGGTTAGGTTTGGTGTGATTAGGATAGGTTAGGCTAGTTTAGGATAGTCTAAGTTAGCTTAGGAAAGGCTAAGTTAGGTTACGATACACTAGGTTAGGTTTTAATCTGCATGATATTTTTACTGAACTTTTAAACGATGTTATAATCCTGGCAGCAGGGTATCGATCACGAAAATAACACTTTGGTAGTTATAACATTTGATAAAGTTTATTATTACTGTAACATGAAACAAATCACTATAGCTGTACTTATCAATCCAGTATTAAATCTGTATTATCTTTGACCATCGCTCATTGGCCAGCTTATCTCTGCACTGTTC
Source organism: Homarus americanus (assembly GCF_018991925.1). Lineage (NCBI taxonomy): Eukaryota > Metazoa > Arthropoda > Malacostraca > Decapoda > Nephropidae > Homarus > Homarus americanus. The sequence goes on along the minus strand of NW_024721463.1, from coordinate 2,414 downwards.
TCTGATATAATAAAGTATTGGTGAATGGGAATATTAATCATTTGTGAGTCACTTACTATAAAGGAAACTGTAACGGATTCTATGGACAGTTGGGAATATTTTCACGGAATAAGTCGGAGTAACTCCCCTCTTGCCCAAAAGCGATCCAAGGAGTTAATTCACAGAGCGAAAATCTAGACGAGTCTTCCTTGTTTGTTTTAGGTCATAACAACGAAAAGTTTAATAATGTTTATTACAATGATTCAGGTTTTACTGTAATTCTTCTTTTTTATATTTTTAGTATTTTGTAGATTTTTTTCACCCAGTTCATTTCTTGTTTAGATTCATTATTGCAATTATTTTTATTACAGAGTTGAATTAAAAGTTTATATCTAAGTATTTTACAGCTTCACAAATACTTTTATAAAATGTTGATACACACAGTGGACAGTTTTTAGTTCTTTCTTGTAATACCTCAGTATTACTCTGTTAAATTCTTACCATTTACACCTGACCATTTATTTATTTATTTTACAAATTGTTTAAAGAGAGAACATCACCAGCAGGATACAGATGATGAAGTAAATAGAAGTTTGTAACCTAACCCTACCCCCCACTGCTACCCCTCCCTCTTGTCCCACATTCTTACTCGTCACTCCTACCCCTTACTCCTACCCCTTACTCCCACCCCTTAATCCCACCCCTTATTCCCACCCCTTATTCCCACCCCTTGCTCCCACCCCTTCCTTCTACCCCTTACTTCTACCCCTTACTCCTACCCCTTACTTCTACCCCTTACTTCTACCCCTTACTCCTACCACTTACTCCTACCACTTACTCATACCCCTTACTCCCACCCCTTGCTTCCACCCCTTGCTTCCACCCTCTTACTCGTACCCCTTGCTCCCACCCCTTACTCCTACCCCTTACCCTTACTCCCACCCTTACTCTACCTTACTCCCACATACTCCCCCATACTCCCCTTACTCCCTCCCACTATACTCTGGCCTGCCCACCCCTTACTCCCACCCTTACTCCCCCCTGCTCCCACGCCCTACTCCCACGCCTTACTCAACGCCTTACTCACCCCTTACTCCACCTTACTCCCACCCCTTATTCCCACCCCTTACTCCCACCCCTTACTCCCACCCCTTACTCCTACCCCTTACTCCCACCCCTTACTCCCACCCCTTACTCCCACGCCTTACTCCCACCCTTCACTCCTACCCTTCGCTTCTACCCCCACTGTTACCCCACACTACGCTGGTAATTGAAGACATCATACATTTGTTCACTTAGACACCACTTATTATTCAGGACCTAATGGCTATAATATCAGAGTCATTATTCTTAACTCAACTTTATATATATATCAATTGTCAAAAACCTTCACCACAAGAAAGAAAAGAACAGTCGGGTATGGCAGAAAATGTAATAAACGAACATGGAGTAAGACATCAAGCTCCATAATGTAAACAAGATCATCGTCATTGTTTATTTATTGCGAGGAAAAATATTGTTCGCAATATAATTATAAAAACCTTCTGTAATTCATTCTCTTCATTACACTAAAAGGTAATGAAGTATATAAAGAAAATAGTTATAAATTACTAAAATAAAAATACGTATAAAAAAGTAAAATAACATCTATTGATGGAATAGAAAAGAATTATATCGTAAGTGGGTAAAAGATTTCTTGGGTAGGTTTTAGAATACAATAACTGTTTTCTGCATTACACCGATGGTTCCAAGTCAGAAATTATCCTTAAGTTTTGTGAATCAGTATTTACAGTTTTTCTTAAAGGGTGACTTAAGTTACGGTCACACGATCCCTTTGATGAGCAATTAATTTGGAGCAAGAAATTACGAGTAATTTCTTCCAAATGTGGTCACACGAGTGGCTCTTGGTTCAGTTACTACAGCAAGAAAAAAAAGTTAACGCCGCTGTGCGAGTAGAAGGGAGACGGAACATCACAGCAACAATGCAGACGACGCAGCAGCTATCCTTGGTATTATTGTTATTATTAAAAAGAAATGAGAGAAAGCGAAGAAAAACTATTGGGGACTCGTAAGTGGCTGGCGAGGAGGAGGAACGAGTGTTTAATATAGACTGGTTCAACTATCGTAGTTACAGTAGGGAGGGTTGTTAGTGTGTGGAGAATGACCGGCTGTATGGGCTTGTGTTTTGTAAACAAACACGCCAAAACACCACCCAAATAATAAACTCAGTGTGTCGTAAAAAACTGTTTGTGCATTTATACATAATGTTATTGATCTATGTTATATATAGCCAAGGTAAATACTCGATAAATAAGCTTCGTGTCATTAAATATGGTATTAACCGGGTTTTGAACCGATAATCTTGCTCGAAATAGTCAAGAAATTGACTATCACGATTGTCAATAAAATGCTTCAAAAACTTGCTCGAATTTCTC
>NW_024721462.1:0-23481 GCF_018991925.1 Homarus americanus | reverse complement strand
CGTCCAGCCGGGTTGTTGCTGCTGCCCCCATCTTATAATCCCTCACGCAAGCGGTGTTTAGCCACTGCATCTGTTCTCTCCTCCTAAAATTCACTTCAATCCTCCCTTTATTCTTCTCCTGAACCTCCTTCCCCCCTGTCACTAGCATTTTTCGATTTCGATTCGGCGAAGCCCACAGACACTCTCTCTCCCTCACCATGAACGGATACGAGTTTGTTAACGTGGCGCGGATACGTCCGGACACGCCGACCTGCCCCAAGAAACTAAACCTCCTAGTTCTCCAGAAGTTTTTCGAAGCTAATGGGATCGTGGGGGTCACCAAGGTAGAACGCCTAAAGCTCCATGGTGACATCAAGATCACCTTCGCCGAGATGGGCATGCCCGCTCAACTGGCGGAGATCCCAGACATCAACGGCATTCCTTTTAAAATGTTTGCCTTCATGTGGGACAACTTGAAGCTGGGTGTAATCTCCCACGCCGAAATTGCCCACATGGACAAAGCAGAGCTGAGTGAGCTCCTCAAGGAGCAGCAGCTCCAAGTTGTGAAGAAGCTGTCCGACACCACTGCCCTCATCGGACACCACTCCACCCTACCCAAGGAAGCTCAACTGGCGTGGGTAACTATGCCAGTCAAGCCCTACTGCAGACCGAAACGGTGTTACAAATGCCAGCACTATGGACACACTGTAAACAAATGTGAGGCGCAGGAAGACACCTGCTCCATGTGTGGCAGCCCTGGACACCGCTACACGGCCTGCCCCAACACAGAGAAAAAATGCGTTGCCTGTGGTGGCCCACACTCCTCCGCCGACCGGACCTGCCCCAGATGGAAGGAGGAATGCAGGGTAGCCAAGGCTCGTCTTGAGAAAAAACTGAGCTACAAAGAGGCCCTCCTTGCTGTACGCTCCCAAGAAAAGAAAAAACCAGCAGTAAAGAAAAACCAAGAAAAGAAAACTCAGCAGAAGCAGCCCACCACACAGAACCAAGAACACCACGTGGCCCGTGGTGCTGAAGCCCACGCGGCCAGTGGTGCTGAAGCCCACGTGGTCAACCTCTCCCTCTCTGAATTCTTCCACACCTATGAGGACTTAAAATACGAGGAAGACGAACAAGAAGACCCAAACACAAACGAATGGACAATTCAAGAGAGCAAGAAGAGAAGGAGAGAGAGAAGAAAATCGACATCAAGCTAAGAAGACCAAGACATCCCCTCCACACAAGAAACCAAAACACAATCAAGCCGACCAAGCACTGAACATCCATTGCCCAACCCAACACGCACCTGACGCCTGACCTGACGCTTGACCTGACGCTTGACCTGACGCTTGACCTGACGCTAGCCTGGCCTTGTCTTGTCGCCTCCCTGCCGCGTCCAGCCGGGTTGTTGCTGCTGCCCCCATCTTATAACCCCTCACGCAAGCGGTGTTTAGCCACTGCATCTGTTCTCTCCTCCTAAAATTCACTTCAATCCTCCCTTTATTCTTCTCCTGAACCTCCTTCCCCCCTGTCACTAGCATTTTTCGATTCGATTCGGCGAAGCCACACCAGGACCACCTGTAGTAGCAACCACAACAACATGACTGGACGAGGCAAAGGAGGCAAGGGACTTGGAAAGGGTGGCGCCAAGCGTCATCGTAAGGTGCTTCGTGACAACATCCAGGGTATCACCAAGCCCGCCATTCGTCGTCTAGCTCGGCGTGGAGGTGTTAAACGTGTATCCGGCCTCATCTACGAGGAGACCCGCGGCGTCCTCAAGGTGTTTCTGGAGAACGTCATCCGTGACGCCGTCACCTACACCGAGCACGCAAAAAGGAAGACCGTCACCGCCATGGATGTGGTGTATGCCCTGAAACGGCAGGGCCGCACCCTTTATGGTTTTGGTGGTTAATCAACCTGATGGACGGGCGCACACCACCACCACCACCACGACAAACAAATATACGGACCTAATTTTAGGTCCACATTTAAATCGCTAAAGAGTTGGTTAGACACTGATTAAATCGTTGAAAATATATCCAATAACATGATCCTCTCTAATTCTGGACTTGTGGTATGAGTATAGGTTGTGTGTGAACGTGTTGGAACCACTTCCTAATAATTGTCAGTCAGTCAGTCAACATTCACCTAACCTCCAGGTACCTCACCTAACTTCCTGTAGCGTCACCGAACCTCACGAAATGTAACCCAATGTAGTTTATAATCTATCCTAACATGACATAACATAACCACGCACTATATTACTTCGGTAAGAGTAATGAGTTTTAATACGCAAAGTTGCAGTTATCATTCATTCATACATACATACATACATACATACATAAAATGCTAGTGGCAGGGGGGATTGAAGTGAATTTTAGGAGGATAGAATAGGTGCAGTGGCTAAACAGCGCTTGCGTGAGGGACTTTAAGCAGCAACTCGCCTGGATGCGGCAGGATAGAGTCAGGTCAAGCGTCCGGTGCATGTTGGGTTCCGCCATGGTTTCTCAGTGTTTGGTCGGCTTGATTGTGTGTGTTGTTTTCTTGTTTGGAGGAAATGTCTTGGTATTCTTCTTCTTAGCTTGAAGTTGATTTTCTTCTAACTCTTCTCCTCTTGTTGTTCGTCTTCCTCGTGTCTGCTATCATTCTGTAAAGACTCTCTATATGTATGTAGGTATGAGTGAGTAACAGTTGCCGGTAACGCCGCCCGCGACAACAAGAAGACCCGCATTATCCCGCGTCATCTTCAGCTTGCCATTCGCAATGACGAGGAGCTGAACAAGCTCCTATCTGGAGTCACCATTGCCCAAGGGGGTGTCCTTCCTAACATCCAAGCTGTGCTCCTCCCCAAGAAGACAGAGAAGAAATAAGAACCCAAGGTTCGTTCACACAAGACAACCTAACCAAACAGGCTCCTTTCGGAGCCACAGGATATCACTTAAAGAGAGAAATATACGACATCAACGTTTTGCAGGATAACACTCTATTTTACGTGTAATTAGCATAGTATTGTGGAAATTGAGTGAAATTGATTTTGAATGGTGTAGATGTGAAGGGCGGTTGTGGGGGCCTGGGGTGGGGGACTTAAACGGGACTTAGAAGGGCGCAAGAAGCAGCAGCAGCAGCAGCAGCAGCCAGGGAGGCGACCTTATTTTCAGTCAGGTTCATACACAAAGAAATACATCAGATTCATTGACAGTACAGTACACATTTACCAGTGTGGGCTAGCCAATTTGGGATAAAGAGCAAGAATGTAATGTCCTCAATGAAGTAATGACATAGTTCAAGATACAATAAGTGAGTTGGCCTGAAGTCTTTGACAGTGTCCCATTCAATAATATAGTAGTGCTTTAAAGGTGTATCACCAAGTTTACATGCTGAGTGTTCCGGTATGGGTACAGCGTTACTAACTAGCCAGATGTGTCTGTATCCTAACCTAATTCTGGCCACGACTACATCACACAGGCAGGCAGGAGCAAGTTGTTTGGACACTCTTCCTAGCCCCCTTGGTCCCTGTTCACCTACCTACTGTAGCAGTAAGTAGGTACCTGTTGTAAATCGAAAGGTTGCCAATTCGTATTCAGGGAAAGTTGTTGGAGCTTCTAAACTTGAACTGACACAATCCGAGGAGTGGTGACCCGAGGATCACAGACACTATCTCTCCCACTACAAATCCCTTCCTAACCTCCTGCTCCTTCCTAACCTCCTGCTCCTTCCTATGTCCTCCCAAAATTGAACCATGCTATCGCAAAGGTAATAATACAGGTAGAGACAACAACATATTTTCCTATTGTCTTATTATATATTAATAACAGAAACGCTGCCGCCATCCCGGAGGCTTTACATTGTCTCACTGTTCATTCCCTCCACAATTCTTCCTCTTACTTCTTCTTCTTCTTCTTCTTCTTCTTCTTCTTCTTCTTCTTCTTCTTCTTCTTCTTCTTCTTCTTCTTCTTCTTCTTCTTCTTCTTCTTCTTCTTCTTCTTCTTCTTCTTCTTCTTCTTCTTCTTCTTCCATCAATACTTTATTAACGGTGTATGTAAGTTTCACCATGTTTTGCACTACAGCGGTAGAGCAAAGTATATTTTGTTAGCAATAAACCAAAAGCATATTTTATGGCCTAATCATCACTACATAGAACACCACCCATAAAGCATGATACTAGTAGACCACAAAAACTGCTATAAACCCCCAAAGCATATTTTATTGCCTAATCATCACTACATAGAACACCACTCATAAAGCATGATACTATTAGACCACAAACTGCTATAAACCCCAATAATATACTATACTAGTGACTCTAATTGTGTTACCCAATATTATACGAAATAATACTATAAAACATAATAATAAACACACTAATAGTGTATATTAGTTGAATGCACAATCTGATGAGAAGTCAAAAAAAAAAAAAAAAAAAATAGCAACAACCTAGAAAGAGTGTAGAGTATTTTTGTGCAAACTATTATACTAGTAGATGGTCTAAGATAACTGTATGTGAAGGAAAAGGTGTGCTCTCCACTCAAACTTTCTTTTTATGAAATCTCCTACTCCCCAGCTGAGCGGTACGCCCAATGGGAAACAAAACGTGGCACATAACACGCCGCCCGCCAGCTCTGGCTCGGTGAATAGGAATCAGTAATCGGGCGGAGTATAAACAACACCGCCGCCAATGTGCTCCTCCCATCTCTGAGGAAATCTGGCGGGCAACTTAGTATTATATTAACATGTAATAATAATAACAATAATAATAATAATAATACTACTACTACTACTAATAATAATAATAATAATAATAATAATATTAATAATAATAATATTAATAATAATAACATGCAATTTCATTTTATAACACATACTAACAAAATAGTGTATAGCCTACTATACTTAACTATAATAGGTTAGGTTGCGTAGGAGGATCTAAAAAGTACAGTAGTATACACACACACACACACACACACACACACACATACATATAGACAACAAACTAAATTAGAAACCACACGTCAGTGAAGTTATCAAATCCTCCAGTTTCCGTCTCCACCTCCTACGCCGACTCAAGTCCCTCGGTGGTCCTGCACACGAGCTCCTCAGTGTTTACACAACATTCATACTTCCCAAGCTCACCTATGCCTCCTCCACCTGGTCTTCCTCCCTAAATGCCACACAACGTAAACACCTCGAAAAAGTGCAAAAGAGGCCATGCAAGATTATTCTCTACCCTTCCTACTCCACATATCCAGAAGCGCTCAACACACTGACCGACCCTTTAGACTCTCACTGACCATCACCACGACCTCATCTGCAAATTTGGTAAGAAGCTTCTACACCTACACCGGCTCCTACTACCACCTGAGATCCCTAGTCCGAGAATTGCTCTTCGACACCACAACCGCATCCAGCCCATACGTGCACGAACTGATCGCTATAAGAACAGCCCAGTCCCAACCATTGTAAAAATTATCGATAACTTGTAATAAATCAGTGTACTCACTCCCAGTAAACACTACTCCTTGCACTGTCACTATGTTGAAATGAACTGTAGTTTGAGCTTTTCCCCAGCTAGTTATTATATGTCTTATTTGTGTCACTCATGTTACTTGTATATTATTTGTAATTCGTAACCCATTCCCCAAATATGTAACTGTATATTTTCAGTCTTCTGGCTGCCAAGCTCTTTCAATAAACCGTTATTATTATTATTATTATTATTATTATTATTTATATGTTGGCCCATACCAACTCACTCCCCTGAACCCTCCTCCCCAGCCGGACTATCAACAAGTTCTTGCCATAAGGTACTATCTCATTTGGCAAAGGAATGGAACCAGTGATGAATAGTGGTGAACAGTGCTTAACTCAGTGAAAAACAACTCGGCAGTTGAGTCTTACCCAAGCTAGCTAACCACCTTCACACAGTGAGGTCCCAGGTACCCAGTTATACTTCCCCTGAGACTCCACGATAGAGAGGCCTGGGACCACACCTCACCCACTTGAATGAGTGAGTCATGTCGACCACGTGGTGTCCCCAAGATGCTACGACAACACGTAGTGAATGTTTTGCTACAGCATCATCATGTGAATTTCCTCATAACACCATCTGTGAGGTAACTGCTACATCATCAGGCCCCTCATAACGCCATCTGTGAGGGAGTTACTACACTACGTGTCTGGTGTTCAACATCTCACCTTACATGATCTACGCATGCAAACATTAATCTGTATGTTCACTGTGTGCTCCTTCACCTTTCTCTAATGAGGGCTTTTGTTAAACCACCAATTTATGATGTACTAAGTCATTTGTGTCCAATGTATACTTTCGAAAAGCCCTTGTTTGGGGAAGGTAGGAGAGAGTAGTCGTCATTATTGTCCAAGCCACATTATTTATTTCTATATATAAGTAATGCAGGCTGGTTTTTAAATACCTCAATCCCCTAACGGTGCCGTTTGTATATTAAAAAATACCGAAGCCATACAGTACAACACCAGCGAATATGAAGTATCACTGTAACCGGCAACTGTTACTCACTCATACCTACATACATATATAGAGTCTTTACAGAATGATAGCAGACACGAGGAAGACGAACAACAAGAGGAGAAGAGTTAGAAGAAAATCAACTTCAAGCTAAGAAGAAGAATACCAAGACATTTCCTCCAAACAAGAAAACAACACACACAATCAAGCCGACCAAACACTGAGAAACCATGGCGGAACCCAACATGCACCGGACGCTTGACCTGACTCTATCCTGCCGCATCCAGGCGAGTTGCTGCTTAAAGTCCCTCACGCAAGCGCTGTTTAGCCACTGCACCTATTCTATCCTCCTAAAATTCACTTCAATCCCCCCTGCCACTAGCATGTTATGTATGTATGTATGTATGTATGTATGTATGTATGTATGTATGTATGAATGAATGATAACTGCAACTTTGCGTATTAAAACTCATTACTCTTACCGAAGTAATATAGTGCGTGGTTATGTTATGTCATGTTAGGATAGATTATAAACTACATTGGGTTACATTTCGTGAGGTTCGGTGACGCTACAGGAAGTTAGGTGAGGTACCTGGAGGTTAGGTGAATGTTGACTGACTGACTGACAATTATTAGGAAGTGGTTCCAACACGTTCACACACAACCTATACTCATACCACAAGTCCAGAATTAGAGAGGATCATGTTATTGGATATATTTTCAACGATTTACTCAGTGTCTAACCAACTCTTTAGCGATTTAAATGTGGACCTAAAATTAGGTCCGTATATTTGTTTGTCGTGGTGGTGGTGGTGGTGTGCGCCCGTCCATCAGGTTGATTAACCACCAAAACCATAAAGGGTGCGGCCCTGCCGTTTCAGGGCATACACCACATCCATGGCGGTGACGGTCTTCCTTTTTGCGTGCTCGGTGTAGGTGACGGCGTCACGGATGACGTTCTCCAGAAACACCTTGAGGACGCCGCGGGTCTCCTCGTAGATGAGGCCGGATATACGTTTAACACCTCCACGCCGAGCTAGACGACGAATGGCGGGCTTGGTGATACCCTGGATGTTGTCACGAAGCACCTTACGATGACGCTTGGCGCCACCCTTTCCAAGTCCCTTGCCTCCTTTGCCTCGTCCAGTCATGTTGTTGTGGTTGCTACTACAGGTGGTCCTGGTGTGGCTTCGCCCACGGTTTGGTGGGAGTAGGTGGCGTGCTGTGGACGCAGCGGTAGTATCGTTCATCCAAGGCCGTCCCTCCCTCTTGGAGGTGGGGCGTAGCTTGCGGATGACGCATGCGGCACTCGTGGCCAATGAGGTGGCCACTGAGGTGGAGAATGTCTGTATATAAGCCCGCCCGCCTGCCAGGCCGCCCGTATTTACTATTTCGTCGTCGAGATGGCCCGTACTAAACAGACTGCCCGCAAGTCCACTGGAGGCAAGGCTCCACGGAAGCAGCTTGCCACCAAGGCAGCTCGCAAGTCCGCCCCAGCCACCGGTGGTGTCAAGAAGCCCCATCGTTACAGGCCCGGAACCGTCGCCCTTCGTGAGATCCGTCGTTACCAGAAGAGCACAGAGCTACTCATCAGGAAGCTGCCCTTCCAGCGCCTGGTGCGTGAGATCGCCCAGGATTTCAAGACTGACCTGCGCTTCCAGTCGTCTGCCGTCATGGCTCTGCAGGAAGCCTCTGAGGCTTACCTGGTGGGTCTTTTCGAGGACACCAACCTGTGTGCCATTCACGCCAAGCGCGTTACCATCATGCCCAAGGACATCCAGCTGGCCCGGCGCATCCGCGGAGAGCGTGCTTAAGTCCTCTTCCTTGGGGAAAAAGAAAAAGCACAACAAAACCTACCAGACATCTATAACTCGGCCCTTCTCAGGGCCAAAGAACTGTTCTGAAGATAATTTTCATGACAATCGAAATGGTTGGTGGTAGGAGAGCGTTAATTTCGGTTACCCAAATCGCCTAACGGTAAGTTGGTAACATTCGTGCAGGCACGAATGTATAGTAGGTCATCAATTCGGGAGGTGGGTGGGTGCAACAAACAAGAGCTAGTAACAAATAAATGTATAAAGAATAAGTAAGTAAATAAATAAATAAAATAAAAACTAAATAAAATACAATAAAATAAAATAAATTGTTTACATGAAATAGGCGTGCTGCAAACATGAAATGAAGCCCAAACACACTCCATGTATGTCACTTTGCAGTGGGTGTAAAAGTACTCCACGCAGAATTTATTTATTTATTTATTATGTTTCGATTTAGTCCGGTTTCTACGCCAATAGAGAATGCAGATTATTATAATTTTTTTTTTTTTTTATTTCCCTCTCAATATATCACTGTCGGTAACTGTCTCTTTAACATGTAACTGTGGCTCCGATGGAGCCGATTAAGTTGTAGTAGTGGGATGGCGTGTTTGTTGTGCACAAGTAACCTCTTACTTGGAAGAGGTGTACTTGGTGACAGCCTTGGTGCCCTCAGACACGGCATGCTTGGCCAGTTCACCGGGCAGCAAGAGTCGGACAGCTGTCTGGATTTCCCGACTTGTAATGGTGGAGCGTTTGTTGTAGTGCGCCAGGCGGGAAGCCTCGGCAGCGATGCGCTCGAAGATGTCGTTCACGAAAGAGTTCATGATGGACATAGCTTTGGAGGAGACTCCTGTGTCGGGGTGCACTTGCTTCAGTACCTTGTAGATGTAGATGCTGTAGCTTTCCTTCCTCCTGCGCTTCTTCTTCTTGTCACCCTTGGCAATGGCCTTCTGGGCCTTTCCAGCCTTCTTGGCAGCCTTTCCGGAAGTTTTGGGAGGCATGGCGGCACAGTTACTCGTGGCGCGGAGCGAGAGAATTGAAAACTGGCCCGACTAACTTTTCCTTATATACCGAGCGGGCCGCTCAGGATCAGACTGGCTGCAGCTACGGCTCTCTTACATTGGTTGGGTCCGCGAGACGGCCACCTGGCCTGATCCTGAGCTTGGTATAAAAGACCAAGGTGGCGGGCGGAAATTTAACTCCTATCACGAAAAGCAGCAGCAGCAACATGTCAGGACGCGGCAAGGGAGGCAAGGTGAAGGGCAAGTCAAAGTCCCGTTCTAGCAGGGCCGGACTCCAGTTCCCCGTGGGTAGGATCCACCGTCTCTTGCGTAAAGGCAACTATGCTGAGCGTGTTGGTGCAGGTGCACCTGTGTACCTTGCAGCCGTCATGGAGTACCTCGTACTTCTTCTTCTTCTTCTTCTTCCATGAATACTTTATTAACGGTGTATGTAAGTTTCACCATGTTTTGCACGACAGCGGTAGAGCAAAGTATATTTTGTTAGCAATAAACCAAAAGCATATTTTATGGCCTAATCATCACTACATAGAACACCACCCATAAAGCATGATACTAGTAGACCACAAAAACTGCTATAAACACCCAAAGCATATTTTATTGCCTAATCATCACTACATAGAACACCACCCACAAAGCATGATACTAGTAGACCACAAAAACTGCTATAAACACCCAAAGCATATTTTATTGCCTAATCATCACTACATAGAACACCACTCATAAAGCATGATACTATTAGACCACAAACTGCTATAAACCCCAATAATATACTATACTAGTGACTATAATTGTGTTACCCAATATTATACGAAATAATACTATAAAACATAATAATAAACACACTAATAGTGTATATTAGTTGAATGCACAATCTGATGAGAAGTAAAAAAAAAAAAAACAACATAACAATAACCTAGAAAGAGTGTAGAGTATTTTTGTGCAAACTATTATACTAGTAGATGGTCTAAGATAACTGTATGTGAAGGAAAAGGTGTGCTCTCCACTCAAACTTTCTTTTTATGAAATCTCCTACTCCCCAGCTGAGCGGTACGCCCAATGGGAAACAAAACGTGGCACATAACACGCCGCCCGCCAGCTCTGGCTCGGTGAATAGGAATCAGTAATCGGGCGGAGTATAAACAACACCGCCGCCAATGTGCTCCTCCCATCTCTGAGGAAATCTGGCGGGCAACTTAGTATTATATTAGCATGTAATAATAATAACAATAATAATAATAATAATAATAATACTACTACTACTACTACTACTAATAATAATAATAATAATAATATTAATAATAATAATATTAATAATAATAACATGCAATTTCATTTTATAACACATACTAACAAAATAGTGTATAGCCTACTATACTTAACTATAATAGGTTAGGTTGCGTAGGAGGATCTAAAAAGTACAGTAGTATACACACACACACACACACACACACACACACACACACACACACACACACACACACACACACACACACATACATACATATAGACAACAAACTAAATTAGAAACCACACGTCAGTGAAGTTATCAAATCCTCCAGTTTCCGTCTCCACCTCCTACGCCGACTCAAGTCCCTCGGTGTTCCTGCACACGAGCTCCTCAGTGTTTACACAACATTCATACTTCCCAAGTTCACCTATGCCTCCTCCACCTGGTCTTCCTCCCTAAATGCCACACAACGTAAACACCTAGAAAAAGTGCAAAAGAGGCCATGCAAGATTATTCTCTACCCTTCCTACTCCACATATCAAGAAGCGCTCAACACACTGACCCTTTAGACTCTCACTGACCATCACCACGACCTCATCTGCAAATTTGGTAAGAAGCTTCTACACCATCCCCGACACCGGCTCCTACTACCACCTGAGATCCCTAGTCCGAGAATTGCTCTTCGACACCACAACCGCATCCAGCCCAGCCCATACGTGCACGAACTGATCGCTATAAGAACAGCCCAGTCCCAACCATTGTAAAAATTATCGATAACTTGTAATAAATCAGTGTACTCACTCCCAGTAAACACTACTCCTTGCACTGTCACTATGTTGAAATGAACTGTAGTTTGAGCTTTTCCCCAGCTAGTTATTATATGTTTTATTTGTGTCACTCATGTTACTTGTATATTATTTGTAATTCGTAACCCATTCCCCAAATATGTAACTGTATATTTTCAGCCTTCTGGCTGCCAAGCTCTTTCAATAAACCGTTAATTATTATTATTATTATTATTATTTATATGTTGGCCCATACCAACTCACTCCCCTGAACCCTCCTCCCCACCGGACTATCAACAAGTTCTTGCCATAAGGTACTATCTCATTTGGCAAAGGAATGGAACCAGTGATGAATAGTGGTGAACAGTGCTTAACTCAGTGAAAAACAACTCGGCAGTTGAGTCTTACCCAAGCTAGCTAACCACCTTCACACAGTGAGGTCCCAGGTACCCAGTTATACTTCCCCTGAGACTCCACGATAGAGAGGCCTGGGACCACACCTCACCCACTTGAATGAGTGAGTCATGTCGACCACGTGGTGTCCCCAAGATGCTACGACACCACGTAGTGAATGTTTTGCTACAGCATCATCATGTGAAGTTCCTCATAACACCATCTGTGAGGTAACTGCTACATCATCAGGCCCCTCATAACGCCATCTGTGAGGGAGTTACTACACTACGTGTCTGGTGTTTAACATCTCACCTTACATTATCTACGCGTGCAAACATCAATCTGTATGTTCACTGTGTGCTCCTTCACCTTTCTCTAATGAGGGCTTTTGTTAAACCACCAATGTATGATGTACTAAGTCATTTGTGTCCAATGTATACTTTCGAAAAGCCCTTGTTTGGGGAAGGTAGGAGAGAGTAGTCGTCATTATTGTCCAAGCCACATTATTTATGTCTATATATAAGTAATGTAGGCTGGTTTTTAAATACCTCAATCCCCTAACGGTGCCGTTTGTATATTAAGAAATACCGAAGCCATACAGTACAACACCAGCGAATATGAAGTATCACTGTAACCGGCAACTGTTACTCACTCATACCTACATACATATATAGAGTCTTTACAGAATGATAGCAGACACGAGGAAGACGAACAACAAGAGGAGAAGAGTTAGAAGAAAATCAACTTCAAGCTAAGAAGAAGAATACCAAGACATTTCCTCCAAACAAGAAAACAACACACACAATCAAGCCGACCAAACACTGAGAAACCATGGCGGAACCCAACATGCACCGGACGCTTGACCTGACTCTATCCTGCCGCATCCAGGCGAGTTGCTGCTTAAAGTCCCTCACGCAAGCGCTGTTTAGCCACTGCACCTATTCTATCCTCCTAAAATTCACTTCAATCCCCCCTGCCACTAGCATGTTATGTATGTATGTATGTATGTATGTATGTATGTATGTATGTATGAATGAATGATAACTGCAACTTTGCGTATTAAAACTCATTACTCTTACCGAAGTAATATAGTGCGTGGTTATGTTATGTCATGTTAGGATAGATTATAAACTACATTGGGTTACATTTCGTGAGGTTCGGTGACGCTACAGGAAGTTAGGTGAGGTACCTGGAGGTTAGGTGAATGTTGACTGACTGACTGACAATTATTAGGAAGTGGTTCCAACACGTTCACGCACAACCTATACTCATACCACAAGTCCAGAATTAGAGAGGATCATGTTATTGGATATATTTTCAACGATTTACTCAGTGTCTAACCAACTCTTTAGCGATTTAAATGTGGACCTAAAATTAGGTCCGTATATTTGTTTGTCGTGGTGGTGGTGGTGGTGTGCGCCCGTCCATCAGGTTGATTAACCACCAAAACCATAAAGGGTGCGGCCCTGCCGTTTCAGGGCATACACCACATCCATGGCGGTGACGGTCTTCCTTTTTGCGTGCTCGGTGTAGGTGACGGCGTCACGGATGACGTTCTCCAGAAACACCTTGAGGACGCCGCGGGTCTCCTCGTAGATGAGGCCGGATATACGTTTAACACCTCCACGCCGAGCTAGACGACGAATGGCGGGCTTGGTGATACCCTGGATGTTGTCACGAAGCACCTTACGATGACGCTTGGCGCCACCCTTTCCAAGTCCCTTGCCTCCTTTGCCTCGTCCAGTCATGTTGTTGTGGTTGCTACTACAGGTGGTCCTGGTGTGGCTTCGCCCACGGTTTGGTGGGAGTAGGTGGCGTGCTGTGGACGCAGCGGTAGTATCGTTCATCCAAGGCCGTCCCTCCCTCTTGGAGGTGGGGCGTAGCTTGCGGATGACGCATGCGGCACTCGTGGCCAATGAGGTGGCCACTGAGGTGGAGAATGTCTGTATATAAGCCCGCCCGCCTGCCAGGCCGCCGACCTCGGCGACAGCAAAGCCAACCTCCAGAAGGAGGACCTCAAAAAAATATCTCTCCAAGCCATAGCCACCGAGACACCGGCTGATGCAGCATCATACTTCACAGACGGCTCGGTGGACCCAAAACATCACAGATCCGGAGCGGCCTTCTACACCCAAGGTCAGACCCTCAAATGGAGACTTTCCAACGACTGCTCCACCCTACAAACAGAACTGGTAGCAATCTCAAAGGCCCTACAACACGCTGCAACACAACACAACAAGTCCGTCATAATTCACACGGACTCGAAATCGGCCATGCAGGCGCTGCAACACAGTCAACCAAGAGACAACGTCCACATCATCACCTCGATCCTCGCACAGCTACAGGAATTCCAAAGCCAACACCGACCAGTCGTCTTACACTGGATTCCCAGTCATGTAGGGATCGGAGGAAATGACGTGGCAGACGAAGCAGCCAAGGCAGCTACACGTTCTAGTAGCGTACACATCCAGGTTCCAGCAAGTGTGCAACAGATCAAGAATCACCTCAGAAAGACTACCAAGCTCCACATCAAAAAGAGCTTCCTTCACGCACTCAACGCTGGTTCCCAATCAGCCAAATGGTACCTGGCGGCCACAAAAGGGGAACCACCTTTCGCAGACAAGAAAACTCCAAGACAAACCCAAGTCAACCTTCACCGACTACGACTAGGGTACAAGTGCTCCTGGCAGATGATCGGAAACGACGTCATGGAATGCACCTACTGTCAGGAGCCAGCAGCCAACCCACTTGAACACTATCTCCTCGATTGCGAGGTCACACAAAGCCTCCGAGACAGAACTCAAATCTCCCAAGAAACACACACAACACCAGCGGCCACTCTAACCCGAAAGGCCCACACAGACCACACTCACCACCTACTCCGGGTGATCACACGATACCCACCACCCAGATAGCTTAGAAAGCATCCTCTCCCAGCAAGTGCGGACCCCAGTTCGGGGGGCGCGCCACTCCGAGGCTGACCACGTCCAAGAGTGGGGGCCGGTGGTAAGCGTCCACTGATCGGGGGTCCGCTCACACTTGCAACCTGCAGTATCCCTCCAATCTGCAGGTGGGACCACCTCCAATCCCAATCCGGTCTGGCTGCTCCTGGAGCTCCAGCCGGAACCACCAAACGGGCCGCCTATAGGCAAAGGCCCGTGTCGGACTACGGTCCGACAATCTATACAACAACAACAACAACCAGGCCGCCCGTATTTACTATTTCGTCGTCGAGATGGCCCGTACTAAACAGACTGCCCGCAAGTCCACTGGAGGCAAGGCTCCACGGAAGCAGCTTGCCACCAAGGCAGCTCGCAAGTCCGCCCCAGCCACCGGTGGTGTCAAGAAGCCCCATCGTTACAGGCCCGGAACCGTCGCCCTTCGTGAGATCCGTCGTTACCAGAAGAGCACAGAGCTACTCATCAGGAAGCTGCCCTTCCAGCGCCTGGTGCGTGAGATCGCCCAGGATTTCAAGACTGACCTGCGCTTCCAGTCGTCTGCCGTCATGGCTCTGCAGGAAGCCTCTGAGGCTTACCTGGTGGGTCTTTTCGAGGACACCAACCTGTGTGCCATTCACGCCAAGCGCGTTACCATCATGCCCAAGGACATCCAGCTGGCCCGGCGCATCCGCGGAGAGCGTGCTTAAGTCCTCTTCCTTGGGGAAAAAGAAAAAGCACAACAAAACCTACCAGACATCTATAACTCGGCCCTTCTCAGGGCCAAAGAACTGTTCTGAAGATAATTTTCATGACAATCGAAATGGTTGGTGGTAGGAGAGCGTTAATTTCGGTTACCCAAATCGCCTAACGGTAAGTTGGTAACATTCGTGCAGGCACGAATGTATAGTAGGTCATCAATTCGGGAGGTGGGTGGGTGCAACAAACAAGAGCTAGTAACAAATAAATGTATAAAGAATAAGTAAGTAAATAAATAAATAAAATAAAAGAAAATACAATAAAATACAATAAAATAAAATAAATTGTTTACATGAAATAGGCGTGCTGCAAACATGAAATGAAGCCCAAACACACTCCATGTATGTCACTTTGCAGTGGGTGTAAAAGTACTCCACGCAGAATTTATTTATTTATTTATTATGTTTCGATTTAGTCCGGTTTCTACGCCAATAGAGAATGCAGATTATTATAATTTTTTTTTTTTTTTATTTCCCTCTCAATATATCACTGTCGGTAACTGTCTCTTTAACATGTAACTGTGGCTCCGATGGAGCCGATTAAGTTGTAGTAGTGGGATGGCGTGTTTGTTGTGCACAAGTAACCTCTTACTTGGAAGAGGTGTACTTGGTGACAGCCTTGGTGCCCTCAGACACGGCATGCTTGGCCAGTTCACCGGGCAGCAAGAGTCGGACAGCTGTCTGGATTTCCCGACTTGTAATGGTGGAGCGTTTGTTGTAGTGCGCCAGGCGGGAAGCCTCGGCAGCGATGCGCTCGAAGATGTCGTTCACGAAAGAGTTCATGATGGACATAGCTTTGGAGGAGACTCCTGTGTCGGGGTGCACTTGCTTCAGTACCTTGTAGATGTAGATGCTGTAGCTTTCCTTCCTCCTGCGCTTCTTCTTCTTGTCACCCTTGGCAATGGCCTTCTGGGCCTTTCCAGCCTTCTTGGCAGCCTTTCCGGAAGTTTTGGGAGGCATGGCGGCACAGTTACTCGTGGCGCGGAGCGAGAGAATTGAAAACTGGCCCGACTAACTTTTCCTTATATACCGAGCGGGCCGCTCAGGATCAGACTGGCTGCAGCTACGGCTCTCTTACATTGGTTGGGTCCGCGAGACGGCCACCTGGCCTGATCCTGAGCTTGGTATAAAAGACCAAGGTGGCGGGCGGAAATTTAACTCCTATCACGAAAAGCAGCAGCAGCAACATGTCAGGACGCGGCAAGGGAGGCAAGGTGAAGGGCAAGTCAAAGTCCCGTTCTAGCAGGGCCGGACTCCAGTTCCCCGTGGGTAGGATCCACCGTCTCTTGCGTAAAGGCAACTATGCTGAGCGTGTTGGTGCAGGTGCACCTGTGTACCTTGCAGCCGTCATGGAGTACCTGGCAGCAGAAGTGCTCGAGCTGGCCGGTAACGCCGCCCGCGACAACAAGAAGACCCGCATTATCCCGCGTCATCTTCAGCTTGCCATTCGCAATGACGAGGAGCTGAACAAGCTCCTGTCTGGAGTCACCATTGCCCAAGGGGGTGTCCTTCCTAACATCCAAGCTGTGCTCCTCCCCAAGAAGACAGAGAAGAAATAAGAACCCAAGGTTCGTTCACACAAGACAACCTAACCAAACAGGCTCCTTTCGGAGCCACAGGATATCACTTAAAGAGAGAAATATACGACATCAACGTTTTGCAGGATAACACTCTATTTTACGTGTAATTAGCATAGTATTGTGGAAATAGAGTGAAATTGATTTTGAATGGTGTAGATGTGAAGGGGTACTGCGGGGGCCTGGGGTGGGGGACTTAAACGGGACTTAGAAGGGCGCAAGAAGCAGCAGCAGCAGCAAGGGAGGCGACCTTATTTTCACTCTGGTTCATTGACAGTACACATTTACCAGCAGCATACATTGGAGTCATATTGTAATTGTAGACTAATCAGTGTGGGCAAGCTAGCCAATTTGGGATAAACAGCAAGAATGTAATGTCCTCAATGAAGTAATGACATAGTTCAAGATACAATAAGTGAGGTGGCCTGAAGTCTTTGACAGTGTCCCATTCAATAATATAGTGCTTTAAAGGTGTATCACCAAGTTTACATGCTGAGTGTTCCGGTATGGGTACAGCGTTACTAACTTGCCAGATGTGTCTGTATCCTAACCTAATTCTGGCCACGACTACATCACACAGGCAGGCAGGAGCAAGTTGTTTGGACACTATTCCTAGCCCCCTTGGTCCCTGTTCACCTACCTACTGTAGCAGTAAGTAGGTACCTGTTGTAAATCGAAAGGTTGCGAATTCGTATTCAGGGAAAGTTGTTGGAGCTTCTAAACTTGAACTGACACAATCCGAGGAGTGGTGACCCGAGGATCACAGACACTATCTCTCCCTTCCTAACCTCCTGCTCCTTCCTCTGTCCTCCCCAAATTGAACCATGCTATCGCAAAGGTAATAATACAGGTAGAGACAACAACATATTTTCCTATTGTCTTATTATATATTAATAACAGAAACGCTGCCGCCATCCCGGAGGCTTTACATTGTCTCACTGTTCATTCCCTCCACAATTCTACCTCGTACTTCTTCTTCTTCTTCTTCTTCTTCTTCTTCTTCTTCCATGAATACTTTATTAACGGTGTATGTAAGTTTCACCATGTTTTGCACGACAGCGGTAGAGCAAAGTATATTTTGTTAGCAATAAACCAAAAGCATATTTTATGGCCTAATCATCACTACATAGAACACCACCCATAAAGCATGATACTAGTAGACCACAAAAACTGCTATAAACACCCAAAGCATATTTTATTGCCTAATCATCACTACATAGAACACCACCCACAAAGCATGATACTAGTAGACCACAAAAACTGCTATAAACACCCAAAGCATATTTTATTGCCTAATCATCACTACATAGAACACCACTCATAAAGCATGATACTATTAGACCACAAACTGCTATAAACCCCCAATAATATACTATACTAGTGACTATAATTGTGTTACCCAATATTATACGAAATAATACTATAAAACATAATAATAAACACACTAATAGTGTATATTAGTTGAATGCACAATCTGATGAGAAGTAAAAAAAAAAAAAAACAACATAACAATAACCTAGAAAGAGTGTAGAGTATTTTTGTGCAAACTATTATACTAGTAGATGGTCTAAGATAACTGTATGTGAAGGAAAAGGTGTGCTCTCCACTCAAACTTTCTTTTTATGAAATCTCCTACTCCCCAGCTGAGCGGTACGCCCAATGGGAAACAAAACGTGGCACATAACACGCCGCCCGCCAGCTCTGGCTCGGTGAATAGGAATCAGTAATCGGGCGGAGTATAAACAACACCGCCGCCAATGTGCTCCTCCCATCTCTGAGGAAATCTGGCGGGCAACTTAGTATTATATTAGCATGTAATAATAATAACAATAATAATAATAATAATAATACTACTACTAATAATAATACTAATAATATTAATAATAATAATATTAATAATAATAACATGCAATTTCATTTTATAACACATACTAACAAAATAGTGTATAGCCTACTATACTTAACTATAATAGGTTAGGTTGCGTAGGAGGATCTAAAAAGTACAGTAGTATACACACACACACACACACACACACACACACACACACACACACACACACATACATATAGACAACAAACTAAATTAGAAACCACACGTCAGTGAAGTTATCAAATCCTCCAGTTTCCGTCTCCACCTCCTACGCCGACTCAAGTCCCTCGGTGGTCCTGCACACGAGCTCCTCAGTGTTTACACAACATTCATACTTCCCAAGCTCACCTATGCCTCCTCCACCTGGTCTTCCTCCCTAAATGCCACACAACGTAAACACCTCGAAAAAGTGCAAAAGAGGCCATGCAAGATTATTCTCTACCCTTCCTACTCCACATATCAAGAAGCGCTCAACACACTGACCCTTTAGACTCTCACTGACCATCACCACGACCTCATCTGCAAATTTGGTAAGAAGCTTCTACACCATCCCCGACACCGGCTCCTACTACCACCTGAGATCCCTAGTCCGAGAATTGCTCTTCGACACCACAACCGCATCCAGCCCAGCCCATACGTGCACGAACTGATCGCTATAAGAACAGCCCAGTCCCAACCATTGTAAAAATTATCGATAACTTGTAATAAATCAGTGTACTCACTCCCAGTAAACACTACTCCTTGCACTGTCACTATGTTGAAATGAACTGTAGTTTGAGCTTTTCCCCAGCTAGTTATTATATGTTTTATTTGTGTCACTCATGTTACTTGTATATTATTTGTAATTCGTAACCCATTCCCCAAATATGTAACTGTATATTTTCAGCCTTCTGGCTGCCAAGCTCTTTCAATAAACCGTTAATTATTATTATTATTATTATTATTTATATGTTGGCCCATACCAACTCACTCCCCTGAACCCTCCTCCCCAGCGGACTATCAACAAGTTCTTGCCATAAGGTACTATTTCATTTGGCCAAGGAATGGAACCAGTGATGAATAGTGGTGAACAGTGCTTAACTCAGTGAAAAACAACTCGGCAGTTGAGTCTTACCCAAGCTAGCTAACCAACTTCACACAGTGAGGTCCCAGGTACCCAGTTATACTTCCTGAGATTCCCAATGATAGGTTCAGACCACACCTCTACCCCACTTGAATGAGTGAGCTCGCGTCGACCACGTGGTGTCCTCCTAAGATGCTACGACACCACGTAAGATATCTTTACGCGTGCAAACATCAATCTGTATGTTCACTGTGTGCTCCTTCACCTTTCTCTAATGAGGGCTTTTGTTAAACCACCAATGTATGATGTACTAAGTCATTTGTGTCCAATGTATACTTTCGAAAAGCCCTTGTTTGGGGAAGGTAGGAGAGAGTAGTCGTCATTATTGTCCAAGCCACATTATTTATGTCTATATATAAGTAATGTAGGCTGGTTTTTAAATACCTCAATCCCCTAACGGTGCCGTTTGTATATTAAGAAATACCGAAGCCATACAGTACAACACCAGCGAATATGAAGTATCACTGTAACCGGCAACTGTTACTCACTCATACCTACATACATATATAGAGTCTTTACAGAATGATAGCAGACACGAGGAAGACGAACAACAAGAGGAGAAGAGTTAGAAGAAAATCAACTTCAAGCTAAGAAGAAGAATACCAAGACATTTCCTCCAAACAAGAAAACAACACACACAATCAAGCCGACCAAACACTGAGAAACCATGGCGGAACCCAACATGCACCGGACGCTTGACCTGACTCTATCCTGCCGCATCCAGGCGAGTTGTTGCTTAAAGTCCCTCACGCAAGCGCTGTTTAGCCACTGCACCTATTCTATCCTCCTAAAATTCACTTCAATCCCCCCCTGCCACTAGCATGTTATGTATGTATGTATGTATGTATGTATGTATGTATGTATGTATGTATGTATGAATGAATGCTAACTGCAACTTTGCGTATTAAAACTCATTACTCTTACCGAAGTAATATAGTGCGTGGTTATGTTATGTCATGTTAGGATAGATTATAAACTACATTGGGTTACATTTCGTGAGGTTCGGTGACGCTACAGGAAGTTAGGTGAGGTACCTGGAGGTTAGGTGGATGTTGACTGACTGACTGACAATTATTAGGAAGTGGTTCCAACACGTTCACACACAACCTATAATCATACCACAAGTCCAGAATTAGAGAGGATCATGTTATTGGATATATTTTCAACGATTTACTCAGTGTCTAACCAACTCTTTAGCGATTTAAATGTGGACCTAAAATTAGGTCCGTATATTTGTTTGTCGTGGTGGTGGTGGTGGTGTGCGCCCGTCCATCAGGTTGATTAACCACCAAAACCATAAAGGGTGCGGCCCTGCCGTTTCAGGGCATACACCACATCCATGGCGGTGACGGTCTTCCTTTTTGCGTGCTCGGTGTAGGTGACGGCGTCACGGATGACGTTCTCCAGAAACACCTTGAGGACGCCGCGGGTCTCCTCGTAGATGAGGCCGGATATACGTTTAACACCTCCACGCCGAGCTAGACGACGAATGGCGGGCTTGGTGATACCCTGGATGTTGTCACGAAGCACCTTACGATGACGCTTGGCGCCACCCTTTCCAAGTCCCTTGCCTCCTTTGCCTCGTCCAGTCATGTTGTTGTGGTTGCTACTACAGGTGGTCCTGGTGTGGCTTCGCCGAATCGAATCGAAAAATGCTAGTGACAGGGGGGAAGGAGGTTCAGGAGAAGAATAAAGGGAGGATTGAAGTGAATTTTAGGAGGAGAGAACAGATGCAGTGGCTAAACACCGCTTGCGTGAGGGATTATAAGATGGGGGCAGCAGCAACAACCCGGCTGGACGCGGCAGGGAGGCGACAAGACAAGGCCAGGCTAGCGTCAGGTCAAGCGTCAGGTCAAGCGTCAGGTCAGGCGTCAGGTGCGTGTTGGGTTGGGCAATGGATGTTCAGTGCTTGGTCGGCTTGATTGTGTTTTGGTTTCTTGTGTGGAGGGGATGTCTTGGTCTTCTTAGCTTGATGTCGATTTTCTTCTCTCTCTCCTTCTCTTCTTGCTCTCTTGAATTGTCCATTCGTTTGTGTTTGGGTCTTCTTGTTCGTCTTCCTCGTATTTTAAGTCCTCATAGGTGTGGAAGAATTCAGAGAGGGAGAGGTTGACCACGTGGGCTTCAGCACCACTGGCCGCGTGGGCTTCAGCACCACGGGCCACGTGGTGTTCTTGGTTCTGTGTGGTGGGCTGCTTCTGTTGAGTTTTCTTTTCTTGGTTTTTCTTTACTGCTGGTTTTTTCTTTTCTTGGGAGCGTACAGCAAGGAGGGCCTCTTTGTAGCTCAGTTTTTTCTCAAGACGAGCCTTGGCTACCCTGCATTCCTCCTTCCATCTGGGGCAGGTCCGGTCGGCGGAGGAGTGTGGGCCACCACAGGCAACGCATTTTTTCTCTGTGTTGGGGCAGACCGTGTAGCGGTGTCCAGGGCTGCCACACATGGAGCAGGTGTCTTCCTGCGCCTCACACTTGTTTACAGTGTGTCCATAGTGCTGGCATTTGTAACACCGTTTCGGTCTGCAGTAGGGTTTGACTGGCACAGTTACCCACGCCAGTTGAGCTTCCTTGGGTAGGGTGGAGTGGTGTCCGATGAGGGCAGTGGTGTCGGACAGCTTCTTCACAACTTGGAGCTGCTGCTCCTTGAGGAGCTCACTCAGCTCTGCTTTGTCCATGTGGGCAATTTCGGCGTGGGAGATTACACCCAGCTTCAAGTTGTCCCACATGAAGGCAAACATTTTAAAAGGAATGCCGTTGATGTCTTGGATCTCCGCGAGTTGAGCGAGCATGCCCTTCTCGGCGAAGGTGATCTTGATGTCACCATGGAGCTTTAGACGCTCCACCTTGGTGACCCCCACGATCCCATTAGCTTCGAAAAACTTCTGGAGAACTAGGAGGTTTAGTTTCTTGGGGCAGGTCGGCGTGTCCGGACGTATCCGCGCCACGTTAACAAACTCGTATCCGTTCATGGTGAGGGAGAGAGAGTGTGATGGCTTCGCCGAACGAACGAAAAATGCTAGTGACAGGGGGGAAGGAGGTTCAGGAGAAGAATAAAGGGAGGATTGAAGTGAATTTTAGGAGGAGAGAACAGATGCAGTGGCTAAACACCGCTTGCGTGAGGGATTATAAGATGGGGGCAGCAGCAACAACCCGGCTGGACGCGGCCGGGAGGCGACAAGACAAGGCCAGGCTAGCGTCAGGTCAAGCGTCAGGTCAAGCGTCAGGTCAGGCGTCAGGTGCGTGTTGGGTTGGGCAATGGATGTTCAGTGCTTGGTCGGCTTGATTGTGTTTTGGTTTCTTGTGTGTAGGGGATGTCTTGGTCTTCTTAGCTTGATGTCGATTTTCTTCTCTCTCTCCTTCTCTTCTTGCTCTCTTGAATTGTCCATTCGTTTGTGTTTGGGTCTTCTTGTTCGTCTTCCTCGTATTTTAAGTCCTCATAGGTGTGGAAGAATTCAGAGAGGGAGAGGTTGACCACGTGGGCTTCAGCACCACTGGCCGCGTGGGCTTCAGCACCACGGGCCACG
>NW_024721461.1:0-6029 GCF_018991925.1 Homarus americanus | reverse complement strand
ATTATTATTATTATTATTATTATTATTATTATTATTATTATTATTATTATTATTATTATTATTATTATTTTTATTATTATTATTATTATTATTGTTATTGTTATTATTATTATTATTATTATTATTATTATTATTATTATTATTATTATTATTATTATTATTATTATTATTATTATTATTATTATTATTATTATTATTATTATTGTCATTGTCATTGTCATCATTATTATTATTATTATTATTATTATTATTATTATTATTATTATTATTATTATTATTATCGTTATCGTTATTGTTATTATTATTATTTTTATTATTATTATTATTATTATTATTATTATTATTATTATTATTATTATTATCGTTATCGTTATTGTTATTATTATTATTATTATTATTGTTATTGTTATTGTTATTGTTATTATTGTTATTGTTATTGTTATTATTGTTATTGTTAATATTATTATTATTATAATTATTATTATTATTTCAAGGCAGGAAGTGTAAGAAAAGTTTTTCAGTATGACACACAAGGGGTGGTGATCTACAGGGCGTCAGTAACAGTCTTTCAGTGTGACACACAAGGGGTGGTGATCTACAGGGCGTCAGTAACAGTCTTTCAGTGTGACATTAAGGGTGGTGTTCTGGCAGGGCGTCAGTAATAGTCTTTTCAGCGTGGACATACAATGCGTGGTGATCTTACAGGGCGGACAGTAATAGTCTTTCAGTGACACACAAGGGGTGGCAGGATCTACAGGGCGACAGTAACAGCCTTTCAGTGTGACACACAAGGGGTGGTGGATCTACAGGGCGACAGTAACAGTCTTTCAGTGTGACACAAGGGGTGGTGATCTACAGGGCGACAGTAGCAGTCTTTCAGTGTGACACACACAAGGTGCAGTGGATCTACAGGGCGACAGTAACAGTCTTTCAGTGTGACACACAATGCGTGGTGATCTACAGGGCGACAGTAACAGTCTTTCAGTGTGACACACAAGGGGTGGTGATCTACAGGGCGACAGTAACAGTCTTTCAGTGTGACACACAAGGGGTGGTGATCTACAGGGCGACAGTAACAGTCTTTCAGTGTGACACACAAGGGGTGGTGATCTACAGGGCGACAGTAGCAGTCTTTCAGTGTGACACACAAGGGGTGGTGATCTACAGGGCGACAGTAACAGTCTTTCAGTATGATACACAAGGGGTGGTGATCTACAGGGCGTCAGTAGCAGTCTTTCAGTGTGACACACAAGGGGTGGTGATCTACAGGGCGACAGTAACAGTCTTTCAGTGTATTTTAAAGGGTGATCTACAGGGCGACAGTAGCAGTCTTTCAGTGTGACACACAGGGTAGTGATCTACCGGGCGACAGTAACAGTCTTTTCCAGTATAGATACACAAGGGGTGGTGATCTACAGAGCGTAAATGCAGTCTTTCAGTGTGACACACAAGGGGTGGTGATCTACAGGGCGACAGTAGCAGTCTTTCAGTCGCTAAGGGGTGTGACGATCTACAGGGGCGACAGTAGCAGTCTTTCAGTATGATACACAAGGGAATTGGTGATCTACAGAGGCGTCAGTAACAGTCTTTCTCAGTGTGACACACAAGGTGGTGATCTGCAGGGCAACAAATATAGTCTTTCAGTATGATACACAAAAGGGTGTGATCTACAGGAGATCAGTAGCAGTCTTTCAGTGTATGACACACAAAATTGGTGATCTACAGGGCGACAGTAGCAGTCTTTCAGTGTGACACAAAGATTGTGATCTGGGGCATTATGATCTTTCAGTATATGATACAGAATTGGTGATCTACAGGGCGTCAGTAACAGTCTTTCAGTGTGACACACAAGGGGTGGTGATCTACAGGGCGTCAGTAACAGTCTTTCAGTATGATACACAAGGGGTGGTGATCTACAGGGCGTCAGTAACAGTCTTTTAGTGTGACACACAAGTGGTGGTGATCTACAGGGCGACAGTAACAGTCTTTCAGTATGATACACAAGGGGTGGTGATCTACAGGGCGTCAGTAACAGTCTTTCAGTGTGACACACAAGGGGTGGTGATCTACAGGGCGACAGTAACAGTCTTTCAGTATGATACACAAGGGGTGGTGATCTACAGGGCGTCAGTAACAGTCTTTCAGTGTGACACACAAGGGGTGGTGATCTACAGGAACAGTAACTGTCTTTCAGTGTAACACACAGGGTGGTGATCTACAGGGCAGTATAGTCTTCAGTGTGACACACAGGGGTGTGATCTACAGGGCGACAGTAACAGTCTTTCAGTATGATACACAAGGGGTGGTGATCTACAGGGCGTCAGTAGCAGTCTTTCAGTGTGACACACAAGGGGTGGTGATCTACAGGGCGACAGTAACAGTCTTTCAGTATGATACACAAGGGGTGGTGATCTACAGGGCGTCACTAGCAGTCTTTCAGTGTGACACACAAGGGGTGGTGATCTACAGGGCGTCAGTAACAGTCTTTCAGTGTGACACACAAGGGGTGGTGATCTACAGGGCGTCAGTAGCAGTCTTTCAGTGTGATACACAAGGGGTGGTGATCTACAGGGCGTCAGTAACAGTCTTTCAGTGTGACACACAAGGGGTGGTGATCTACAGGGCGTCAGTAGCAGTCTTTCAGTGTGACACACAAGGGGTGGTGATCTACAGGGCGACAGTAACAGTCTTTCAGTGTAACACACAAGGGGTGGTGATCTACAGGGCGTCAGTAGCAGTCTTTCAGTGTGACACACAAGGGGTGGTGATCTACAGGGCGACAGTAGCAGTCTTTCAGTGTGACACACAAGGGGTGGTGATCTACAGGGCGTCAGTAAGCTATCTAGAAAATAAGCAGTTTTTTTTTGGACCTTAATTGTTTGACAGAGATTAACTGCTTTAAGTGTATAATGACTGTACAGGAGGATGAGAAAATTAACTGTTTTAGGTGACAGTATTAAAGAGGATGATGTGTTTTTACAGATTACATCGACGTGTCAAGCAGGTCCACTGTCTTCACTTTCCACACTGAAGCTTCCAAGGACTACCAGAGAGACTGGGAGATCTATGTCCAACAGCTCACCTGTGACGCCACTGGGACAGCAGGTACAGAGGCTCTGCTAACAAACCCTTAACATCACTTCTCACTAGGATGACATAATCACATAAAAATAATCTAACCTGTCTGAATCAAACTAAACCTAATTTGATGAGTGTGATGACTTCTGTCGGACTTGTAAACAAGGCGGAGGCGTTGAACAAATTCTTTTCCTCGGTGTTCGCAAGAGAGGATGTGAACAATCTTTCTCTGTTTGAGGACAGACGGTTTAACACAGCACTTACCCGCATGTGTTCTCAGAAGAACGTATAAGAAATAAATTATCAAAGATAACGGTTTATAAGAGTCCCGGCCCTAACATGGTGCATGCCAGAGTGCTAAGAGAGTTGTTTAACGAGCTTGCCGAGCCCTGAAGATCCTGTTTTGTAAATGCCTGGATGAACAAAAGGTCCCCAGTGAATGGAAAGTGGCTTATGTGAGTCCTATCTTCAAGAAGGATGATCGTCACTCCACGAACAACTAAAGACCGGTGAGCCTGACCAGCATAATATGTAAAGTACTTGAGAGTATTATCAGAGATGCCGCGATGGAACATCTACTACGAAACAACCTTGTAAAGGATTGACAACACGGTTTTATGCCGGGGCGCTCCTGCTTAACACAAATGCTCAAGGTATTGGATATTTGGACCCATATTCTGGAACGGGGTGGTAATATCGACAATATTTACCTGGATTTTTCCAAATTATAAACGTCATTGAGTTTATATATAGGTAGACTAATGTGTTATAGAGAAATATAGAGAAAGTTATGGTCACTGTGTTATAAGCTAGGCAGTTGTATACTTTCTATTCTCTATGGAAAGCTGAGGTGCCGTAGTGCAGGCACTAGTCTGGTGACCCTACTTTGGACCTTTTCAATCAGTTGACAGTCCCTAGCACATCTCGGGGACCAGACGGGGTGACAGTACTCCAGACGGGGAAGCACTTCACTCTTGAAGATAGTTTCGAGGGACGGGTCCGTCTAGATATCTCACAATGGCCCGAGAACTTCAGTTCATTGCCAACATACACACCCAGGTCAATTTCACATTCAGTATATTAATGCACTCCTCCTTACAGTAGGTACGTCCCAGGTGTATCCTTTTACACTTCGTGACATTGAATCTTAGCAGCCATTTCTTCGACCATTCTTGGAGTTCACAGAGACCCTTCTGCAGCTCTTCACAGTCCGCTTGGTTCTTAATTTCCCTGAATAACTTGGCATCGTACGCAAACATTTGTATGGAGGATTGTACAGCGTCAGGCATGTCATTTATGAAGCAAGCAAACAACAGCGGGCCCAATACACTGCCCTGTGGTATTAGGGTGTGTCATACGGAGACGAATTTTTTTTTTTGAGTTTGAAAAATCGGCCCATGGTATTAATGATGTAGTTCTATGTGCAGAACCATGTGATATCTTCAGATTTGAAAAGTTTTCATTTTTTGCTAGGTAAATTTTAACTTGAAATCTTATGAAAATTCAGTATTCCCACCCTTTTACCAACACCACTAAATAGCTTATTTAAAGTAAAGTCAATGTATCAGGTTAATTTATTAGGATGAAAATGATCCAGAATAGTGAAACGAATAATCTTGACACATTTATTAAATTTAATATTCCTTTAGAAAACAAAATCATCAAATACAAAAACCGGTTTTACTACTAAGACCCGGTGTTGCTGCACACCATAGAGAACATGTCTTTCTTGCTTCTGTTTCTACTCATCACCTCCCTGCTGACCACCTGAGCTCGGATGTAGCCTTCCTTCCTCTCCTGGCTGTACACGTGACTGCTGGCCTCGCTCACTTGCTGTACACAACGCTCTATACTCTGGGTGTGCGAGGGCCAGGCAGGGACATGCATGGGGTTGTCCAGA
This sequence comes from Homarus americanus, assembly GCF_018991925.1. NCBI lineage: Eukaryota > Metazoa > Arthropoda > Malacostraca > Decapoda > Nephropidae > Homarus > Homarus americanus. Next base: position 1,051 of record NW_024721461.1, on the reverse strand, counting down.
TCTATGAGATCAGTGAGGGTCTTGGCACCTAGATTGACTTCAGGAGTCTTCCTGACCCTGAAGGAATCGTCACCAACTGATTCGTCATGCCCAGATCCTCTCATAAGTCTCATATCCAAGATCTTTTTGACTGCCACTCTTCTCTCCTCCTCATCCTTACTGCAGAGCATTGTCTGCAGAACTGCCTCCAGGATGAGCATACCAGGAAAGATCTCCTCACAGTCTGCTCCACCTGAACAACCTTCCTTGGCTGACTCCTCAGGAGCTCAAGCTGGAGAGAACATACCTCGGACCTTCGAGAACAAGCTTGACGGTGTTGAACCAATTTGTAGTAGACACTCACGATGAATTGGACAATAGAGTCTCAGGTTGTGAAGCTGGTTTCCCTTTCAGTTTATGATGAGCGACCCAAATTCTGCAGAACCTGAGAGCCGTTGTGAGCCACCTAGAATGTGAGACTGGGCCTATCTGCAGGTAAGCGAGTCTATCAGGCATGACCCCAGTTTTGATGGCACTGCAAATCATGTAACCATAGTACTGGTCAGTACTCAGGTCGTCAATGACAGTATGTGCAAGCTCAACGAGTGGAGGGCCAACTGTGATTTTTTCAAGGCTCGGATTTATTTCTAACTCAGTGGCAGAGTCCAGCATCTTGCCAAGAGGACCAGACCATCTGTTGTTTGAAAGAATCTTGCCATCCAGCTCCTGGATCAGATGTCTGAGTGGCAACTCGTTGGTGTGGAGGTCACAAACAATCCAGACCAGCTTCCTCCCAATCTTCCGCTCTAGCTTCCTCCCAATCTTCCGCTCTATCCACTGTATGACCCCCCCCTTGCCAACCTGTGTTCGTGTTGGTGCTGTCCCCTCCAATGGCCTGCAGGGTCTGGTCTACGTTCCTCTCTCTGAGCCAGTTCACAATGTTATCTGCCACTATCTCAGCTGGTTTCCTGATGTCATCTTTCTCTGGAGTGAAATGCCACAAATACTTCCCTCCTGGTTCACTGCAGCAGGGGTAGTGTTCCTCCTTCACCATGGCAGGGAACAACTTGTC
>NW_024721460.1:0-37129 GCF_018991925.1 Homarus americanus | reverse complement strand
GATTAAATGTTTTGTTATTAATCCAGTGTGAAATGTATCGGTATTGGTGGTACAATCCTAATAGTCTCTATTCCTGTTGATTAGGTGAGGTTAATCTGGGTTTATTGAGATTAAAGATTAGGTGTGGGGTTAGGTGTGTTAGTCTCAGGTACGACCCTTATTGTAACAATCACGACCATGATTATAACAACCAGGACCATGATTATAACAACCACGACCATGATTATAACAACCACGACCATGATTATAACCACGACCATGATCATAACAACCACGACCATGATTATGGCAACCACGACTATGTTCATAACCACGACCATGATCATAACAACCACGACCATGATTATAACAACCACGACTATGATCATAACAACCACGACTATGATTATAACAACCACGACTATGATTATTACACCTACGACCATGATTATAACAACCACGACTATGATTATAACAACCACGACCATGATTATAACAACCACGACTATGATCACAACAACCACGACCATGATTATAACAACCACGACCATGATTATAACAACCACGACCATGATTATAACAACCACGACTATGATCATTACAACCACGACTATGATTATAACAACCACGACCATGATCATAACCACGACCATGATTATAACAACCACGACCATGATTATAACAACCACGACTATGATCATAACAACCACGACCATTATTATAACAACCACGACTATGATTATAACAACCACGACCATGATTATAACATCCACGACCGTGATTATAATAACCACGATCATGATTATAATAACCACGACCATGTTTATAACAACCACGACAATCCCTCTAATATAGTATAGGAATAGCCGTGTGTCTGTGCTCGACAGCAGAAACGGCACAATCGTTTTTTCATCAAACTTGGTGGAAAAATCGGAAAAAAATCGTAGAGTGGAACAAACCTGATCCCATGTCGATAGTTTCTTTAGGAAGGCATTAATGACCCATTTTATTTACGCTGGCAAACGATGTCGCTGTACCTCTGTCTGCCGGACGGCACAGGTGCACTAAGGGCCCACGATCTCTTGTTGCCAACTACACATAATTCCGACAGCTGTCCTCTTGTTCAACCTTATTACTGTACAACCTATGATGTACTGCTCCCCCATTATACTTATGCTTTTCAATTCCACTGTAATTTATGTATATATATATATATATATATATATATATATATATATATATATATATATATATATATATATATATATTGTTATGACTGTGTTGTATTTTCCTATTTTTTTATATAACATGCTTCCATGTTGTTCCATATTATTCCTGTAATGATGTGTTATATTTACCATTATATAATCTAGTCACCTTACCCTGTGCTGTTAAGGTTTTAACTGTTATTATTTGTTGAAGCCCATCTTATTTCTTCATTTAGTATTGTAACAAGCATTCTTTGTTTCTCTAACGACCATCTGCATCGTTAAACGACCCATGTTTCACAGGTGGGTCGCATTGGCGCCAGAGCCGACCCTATATATAGTAGTCCACCTGTAGACTGAGTTCAGTCCAGTCCTCCTTGTCATTCAGTTCACGTTTTTTGGAGTGACATCCGTCACCTGTTACTTATACTTATTTTATTTGTGTTGTTCCTGTCGCCACCAATGTGGTATATCTATTCGAGTACCTATTTATGTCTCTTATGTGTCCATCAGTGTTTGCTTAGTTACATTGAAGTAATTCAGTGTTGTTTCACGATAGTTATTTTTTGTGTTCGTTATTTATATGTTTATGCAGTGTTAACGTAATCCTGTTTCGATGTTTTCGTATCATTTGTGTCTTAAAGGTTTCGATAGTGAATCAATTTGTTGTGACAGCCTACGAGGCTCTTTATTGTGTTAATATCTAATTTAATTAAATTCTTAAAGGTTTACTTTATTTATTTTTATTCCCTTTTAATTTACTTCACTTTTTTTTTGGGTTACGCCCAGAACCTTGGATATTAAAGTAAATTAAGAGACGGCGTAACAATATAAATAAAAAATAATAAATAAATAAAATTAATAAATATTGAAGTGATAACCGTGGTAACATTATAAGATGTTCTTATTACCACCATCCTATTGTACTATTCCAGATGATACTAAATGTTACATAATACTTCCTTGAGATAAATGTAGAGTATGTATCAGGTGTCTAAAAAGAGAGCTCAGGTTCTCAACTGGCTCAGCCATGTTAATATTGTTATTATTATCCACTCTGTATCTGTTTTTTTCTGGCTAAATAATCTGATTCAATTCAATTCAAATTCAGATGGTAACCACCCAAGGACCGAATAAATGGAGTTACATCGTGCTTTTTTGCAACCCAGAAAAAGGTCGCACCTGTGTCTGACCCATATTCTGGAACGGGGTGGTAATATCGACATTATTTACCTAGATTTTGCCAAGACTTTCGACAGTGTACCCCACGAAAGGCTGAAAATCAAACTGGAAGGGTACCTGAATTCGGGGAAATGTCCTAGCGTGGATAGAAGACTTTCTACATGACCGCAAGCAGTGTGTGGTGATTAATGGCACGAAATCGTCATCTGTACCTGTCACAAGTGGGGTACCACAGGGCAGTGTATTGGGCCCGCTGTTGTTTGTTTGTTTCATAAATGACATGCCTGACGTTGTACACTCCTCCATACAAATGTTTGCCGATGACGCCAAGTTATTTCGGGAAATTAGGAACTAAGCGGACTGTGAAGAGCTGCAGAAGGACCTCTGTGGGCTCCAGAAATGGTCGAAGAAATGGCTGCTGAGATTCAATGTCACGAAGTGTAAGAGGATGGACCTGGGGCGTACCAACGGTAAGGAGGCGTATCATATGTCCCAACGGGATGAAGAAACTGCACTAGTTGAGACTGTATGTGAGAAGGACCTAGGCGTGTATGTTGACAATGAGCTGAAGTTCTCGGGCCATTGCGAGAAGAAGGTAAATCAGGCAAACAAATTATTGGGTCTTATAAGAAGGTCGATTAGATATCTAGACGGTCCGTCCTTCGTAACGATCTTCAGGAGTGAAGTGCTTCCCCATCTGGAGTACTGTCACCCCATCTGGTCCCCGAGATATGCTAGGGACTGTCAGTTGGTTGAAAATGTCCAAAGGAGGGCCACCAGACTGGTGCCTGCACTTCGGCACCACAGCTACCCTGAGAGATTGGAGCGCCTGAACTTGCCTAGCTTATACTACAGACGGGCAAGGGGGGACCTAGTTGAGGTGTATAAGCATCTCAGGGAGCACTACTCAGTTGAGTGTTCTTACTTGGAGCTGGCGGACGCTCGCCTCACAAGGGGTCACAACTCAAGATTGAAGAAGCCGCAAGTCCAGAAAACTGTGAGGGCAAACTTTTTCGGAGTGAGGGTTGTAAACTCTTGGAACAATCTACCAGAGAGTGTTGTGACGGCACCGAGTGTGAGCTCTTTCAAGACAAACTTGACCAACACTGGAGCGGGTTCAGGTACATTCAGGAGCCGGTGCCTGCTCAGTATTTGCCAACAGTGCGTGATAGAGACGTGACCGATCGCCGGGCGGCTAGCGAGCCGATCTTTTGGTGAAGAAGATAAATGAAAAGGAAAAGTAATCAGAGACATGACCGATCGCCCAAGCGGCTAACAAGCCGATCAGTGGCGAAGAGAATAAAAGTAAAAGTAAAAGTGACATACTATACTATGTACAGCGATTATAATACACTATGTCCATCGCCATCTTACTCAAAAGTTATGTATAATAAAATGATTTAATTTCTCCCCTTGGGGAGTGGACCGATCCCGGAGTCACTGCAATACCGGGCCAATCCGCGGCAAAGGTGGGGCAAGCCCCTAGCACTTCGCCAAGATCCAAAAATCAGTTTAATATCGAAGATCCCACATGGGGATCGTATCAGATACTAAGCTGATAAGAACAGATACTACACTTTGATCTTAGCCAAAAGGCCGAGAAGCGATGTCAAAAATGTTGTTGCGATTAAAGCAATGGACATTGCATAATAACATTACCTTGCTTTTAAATTGGTGCAACAAGGGTCTGTGACGAGAGATGTTTGTAGATAAACCGTCAAACTCATATACAACAAAACTAAAAGTATAGATAACTAAATGGTATTTATCTAACCAATCATTATATTATTCTTTACACTTCATTGTTATATTAGCATGTAATCTAAAAACAAGCAAACATAAATCACTATTATTTAACCACTTATTTGCTTAATCGCCCGCTGTTCGGGCGGGTGGCTGGTGCGTTTTTTTTTCATTCTTTCTTTATGAATATTATTGACCAGTGTTAGCGTAATGACCACGGCCATACACGTCAGTTAAAGGAGAATCAGACGATTCATATTGCGCTCAATAGCCCACAAAACATGTAACTATGCCTTCTTTATTGAGTCTCCCATCTAAGGCATCCGTTTTCTCATCGCTCCCAAGCTTGGGTGCCGTTCATTTTCTCTGACTTCCTGACACCAACCTCTCTATAAAGTGAATTTAAATGTGAGAGAGGACACCATTGTTTTGAGTCCACTTAGATATGTCTCAATACAGTTAAAGCATTCAAGATCCTTTGTGAGTGATGTTGAAAGCTTCAACCTTCTTTATTGTTGGTAACACTTGTCAAATAAGTGAGTGTCGAGTCTGCCAGTACGAATGGCATCCCGTGATAGCGTCCCTGGGGAAAGCCAGGAGTTTCTGAATACTACTGAAATTAGATCATTTTGATGCCCAAACATCAGAGAATCTGATGTTTGTAGTTTAGTTAGTGTCAATTGTCTATTCAAGAAAGCCATTAATCTCCTGAAAGAACATGTCAAACTCCTTATATCCAAAATCTCAACGTATACCTATAGAGGGTCCTTGTCAGGAAATCACTTCTGGAACGCTGGCCGTACTGGTCGGACGTGCAGGTCGCTCTCCTACACCTCCCTGGCTGGACACGTACGGTCATGGCTGGCGGAAGAGCTTCGACGAGCAGGTCGCTTACTAAAATGACGGAATTGGGTGGTGGATACAGCACTCACAGCAATGTAGCCCAGGGTACTGCTGGAGGACTGTTGACGGATTTGGAGCTGTCTAGCAGCAGTGAATGTGAAGAACAAGAGCCGTTTAAAGTTGCGAAGAGCAAAAAGAAGAATGAAAGGAGGAATGGAGAGGGTACGAGCAGTGAAGATAATACTTCCCACTTGGTCGATAAGCGAAAGAAAATTGATGGTGCTATTCATTCTTCAACCATGATCAGTACAACGAGTGTAAACCCCATTGATGGTTTAGATGGCAGTAACTCTTCGAGGAGGCCATGTCTTTACTTCCCCACCAATAATGGCAGTTAGACTCACTTAGCGCCATCAAGGGTCAAATTCAAATTCAAATTCAAAACATTTATTGGCAATTACATCAAAAGGAGCTGGTTAGCCCGCCCAAAACTAGTCTTAACAAGAGCTCTTTAACATTCTACTAATCATAAATCAGATGTGTATACAACAAAAAGATATGCATAAAATCTATAATCTTATGTTAAACTTACAGAATTTTTTCATAATATTCTTAACCATATTTTTGTTTATCAAATAACAAACCATCTCTGTAATATCAGTAATACCATCACCCCTAAAATCTGATAAACAGTTACATTCCATAATGTAATGATATAATGTATGAGACTTTACATAGCCACACAGTTTACAAGGAATGCCACCAGTTCCTTCAATATATTGCCAATAATATTTGTATCCAAAGCGTAGTCTCACCACAAATGTATCAAACTTAACCGAAGCCTTACCATAAGTAGAACTTGTAGAATTCAAAACTCGAACATAATGTTTCAAACTACTACTGCCGTTGTTAAAAATTTTCCGAATATTGTCCATTTCCCATTGCTGTCGGGTTTTTACCATTCCAGATTTTATTCTTTTAATACCCAAAATACAATCGTATTCTACAATTTCTTTGCCACACCCTTGCTTAGTTAAATCATTAGCAACCTCATTCATATAAATACCACAATGGGATGGAATCCACATAAAACTAACATCATATCCAAGTGATTTTATGTCCTGAATACACTTCTTACATTTTAAAACTAAATCATCATCAAGAGGCACTTCAGAATTTAGAGCAAATAGAGCACCTTGACTGTCAACAAACCCAAAAACAGTCTTTTTCCTCACAAAGGCATTCTTAAGTCCCACATATATAACATAAAGTTCAGCAGTGGTGCTGGAACTTCTATCCCCAATTCTCTTGGATATTCTTTCTTCAACACTAATACCATATTCAAAAAATTCCCTAAAGACAATGCCACATCCGGCCCGATTCCCATTAACTGAACCATCACAGTACATATGAATAACATTTTCCTTATGGTACTCATATATTTTCTCAAGGAATATTTGCCGTAACTCAAAAGGATTACATTCTCTTTTTTTTTAAACTCTAGCTTATCAATTCTTACAGATACACTCTCCATGAACCAAGGTTTCAAATAAACTTTGTTTGGCAAAGATACACACAAATCTACAATATTATATTCAAACAACATCTGACAAAGTCCTTTAGTATAAGTATTCTTCTTAAAACTACTAGTTATTGCATAAGTAAATTTATCAACAGCAGACTTCAGATACCCATTGTAACGGGCCGAGTTTTCTCTTTTCAATAATTTACCATCCAGCTACTGTTTTCTGTTAGTATTCTATTTATTCATATACTCATTTGTTCTGTGTAGCATTCCTCCAATGAGTACCCTGTTTAATATATTTATTCTCCTTCCATTCTTTACATATATATTTATTCTTATATGTTCTTACTTATATTCTTATATGTTCTTTACCTCTATATACCTTATATTCTCATATATTCTTAGATAAGTAACTCTTATGCTTCTCTACTTATGTTGTCCAAGTCAAGGTTCTTTCTTTTCATTTCCTTTCATATAGATTGTATTCTCAGTTTCAATGTTCTTACCTTTCTGAAGTATACTTTGTTTTATGTCTTTCTTATACATGGGTTAGTCTGGGGAACCATGTTATTCTTTGTATAACACCTTTTATACTTACAAGGGGTAGCTGCCACCACCCAGACTTTTCATGATATAACAGAACTCATGGAAGGGTTTTGGGTAGTGTGGTAGATGTCTAGGCACGTGAGTAAGTATTATTTTCTGGGAACCAATGTTTAGAAGGAGTAGAGTGGTGATACTCAGATTACTAACTCAATATTTATTAATACAGTGAGTGGAGAAGATGCATCTTAGATTCACTCAGGCTAAACATAACCGAAATTAACTTATTAAGTCATCCAACACTTCAAGAACTTATTACCTCATTAAACACCTCCAAATATTCATTACTTTGTTGGACACTGTTGTAGTATTTCTGTGACAAGTAAGATTTAGAAATGCTTACACACTGTCAATAACCCTGGACCCGCAGGTCTTACTTTAACAAGGAACAAATTACCTTCTCAATTCGTGGTTAGAACATCATACTCTCAGGTTATTCTTTCATGGGTACTACAGATGAATACATAACACACTGGACTAACTCCACAATTATAGTAACATACAATACCTCCTGTTAGTTTGCAAGGAACAACCTGGTACCTTGAACTCTCATTCAGTGGTTCAATACTTAACCTGGGATGACTATATTTCTGCTAGTCATCCCTAAGCATGGATATTAATACGGCTCCATCCATATAACCAAGACCAGTAGGTAGACCATGATCATATGACCGAGTCAGTGGGCCAGAGTTGTTTACAGCGACCGCCAAGCTGAAGGCTCGCTCGCTAGGTGCACTCAGGGAGGTTGACTCGTTACACACTGGCAGAGTGGTGGGGGCGCTTCCCGGGGATCGTGTCCTGGGATTCTAAATGCGCCCTTAGAGACAGTCTTCAAGAGCCATGGTGCCCATAGGTAGCTATCGACCTTCAGGAGAGTGGCTAACACATCCGCGTCTGTAGACGTGGGAGAAGAGTCACGAATGCGTGAATATTTAACTTCACTATACAAAACATACGTCTGGCACCGGTTCAGACGATAGCTAGAGCTCTACTTTACTTGACTTAATTGGCACTGAAGGTACTATGTTGAAACATGAACACTGATATTCGCAAAAACGACTAAGTTAAACTGAGTTAATATGGCGGCGTGGAACACACGTGAACGTACCTGTAGACGTGGGAGAAGAGTCACGAATGCGTGATTCTCCCTCGTGTAGAGGTATATACGTGCCCCCGCTGGGCGGCTTGAGCCTCCATAATCATGCCAGAAAGGTCGATCTTACCAACAACATACCTTCTCTACCATTTTGGATCACCGTATACTTAATTATGAACTCCGGTGTTCCGGATCAGGGTAATTTCCTATGTCTATTCATATAATCTAACCAGAGGTTGAGCTTGCCAGGAAAAGGTGGAATATACACGTTGATAACAACAATTCTGCAAGCTCAGGCCTACAGCGAACAAGGAACTATTCACAGGGAGACGTTAGATCTTGGAGATTATACCAGTTGACAGAATAGTTCAGGAAATTAATGACTTTCTTAAATAGATAACTGACACTAATTAAACTACAAACATCAGATTCTCTGATGTCGGGGCGACAAAATGATCTAACTTCAGGCGCGATCAGAAACTCCTGGATATCTTAGGAAACGAAACCGATGGGTATCGTTTGTCCTGGCAGACTCAACACTCACTTACTTGACACGTCTTACCAACAATAAGGACAGTTGAAGCGTTCAACACCACTCACAATGGATCTTGAATGTTTCAACTGTAAACCGACATATCTAAGCTGACTCTAAACCAGGGTGTTCTCTCTCACATTCAAATACATTATATAGAGAGGTTGGTTTCAGTAAGTCAGAGAAAATGGGATAACGGAGGACTGAGGCGTCTTGAAGTGACGAGAAAACGGACTCCTCAGAGGAGGACTCAAAATAAAAGCAGAGGTACATGTTTTGTGGGCTATTGAGCGTAATATGAATCATGTGATTTTGGCGTTAACTGACGTGTACGACCGTGGTCGTTACACCATCACCACGCCTAATAAGCCTTAGAGTAGAAATGACAGTCAACTCCCTAATTCTGTGCATTATGCTCGGGACATTTAGCTCCATCCTCATAACCTCTATTCTTGTTGTCCTTGGACAACCAAGCAAAATCCTCATTGCTTCATTCTGAATAAGCTCTAATAGCCTAAGATCTTTTCCTGAGTAAGAAGCTAGAACTGGAGCTGAATAATCAATGATACTTCTAAGTGTACTTAAATACATAGATCTTAAAACTGGTATACCAACACCATTTGCTCTATTTGACAAAACTTTAGCCTCGCTGTCCATATATTTTTAACATAAGTAATTTGATCCTTAGCATTATTATTTATACCCACAAACATTCCCAGATATTTGTTACGGGATTTTTTTGCAATTTTATTCCATTTAACCAAAATACTTTTCCATTTACTGCCCTTGACTAAAATTTGGTATTATTTTCATTAATGACCCGTCCCAAGGAGATACAAAGATATTGCAGCTGATCAATGACCCTAGACATATCTTCCTCATTCTTACCTTGGATCAGAATGTCATCAGCATAAATGATTACTTGGGACTCGCCCTGGAATTTGTAACTAGCTATTCTGTCCATAAGAATATTAAAAAGCATAGGGCTAAGAACTCCACCTTGTGGGGTACCCAACCCTAGACTTTTTTCTTCCGATTCATGACCTTGAAACCAGACGCTCGCTTTTCTATCAGTTAAGTAATCTGTAATCCACATCACTAATGTCCCTTTTATACCTTTACTTACAAGACTTTGTAAGATCACTTCCTTATTTGCCTTATCAAAGGCACTTTTAAGGTCTACAAACAGTCTACAGTTGACATTAGCATTACTAAGACATTTAATCACACAATCTGTAGTGCTTTTACCCTTTAAAAATCCAAACAAATTACTAAACAAGAAACCATCAATTTTGTACAATAATCTATTTAATACCATTCACTCCATCATTTTAGATAGACAAGATGTTAAGGATATGGGTCTATAATCATTATCGCCCTTAGGCACAGGAACAATGAGTGCCATTTTCCATTTCACTGGCAGTCTTCCATTTTCATATGACAAATTAAAGAGATCTAGAATTGGGTTGTCCTCCATACTTATAAGATAATTGATAACATCATAAGTTAGACCATCCCTGCCGGGAGCACTAGACTTCCCTCTCTTTACAGCATTCAGAATTTCATCCTTAATGAAAGGAACACAGGTTTCCTCACTTTCAGTACTTTGGATATTCACCAACCTTCGCTTCATAGATCTTGAATTCCTCAAGTAAATCTGAACATTACATGGGAGACACTCATAATTAGATGCATACGCCCACTTATTCATTAGTTCATTAGCTTTGGCGTTTGGATTGGGATGAACATTAAATTTCTTCTTGACTCCTCTTACCCTATTCACACCATCCCAAACCTGATTCAAAAATTTTGATTGAGCAATCTCTCTCAAAAAAACCACTCCAATACATACTTCTGGCTTTCTGATTGAACTCTGTTGTACACTCTGCCACTTCAATCAGAGTTTTCCGGTTTTTTTCATTGCTAGGATCTTTACTCCACTTACTATGACATTTCCTCAGTAACTTATTCCACCCCTTTATAATCTTATCATTATAATACCTAGGCTTAGGTTTTGTGTTATATCCATACTGTCTCCTTGGCTTATTCAAAATGGAATCAATCACTACTAACAAATCATCATAAAATATGTTTTCAACTTTAATTCCAAGCTTTTTGTACGCTTTATACCACTCGCCGACTTTGGCTACCAATTCACTATGTTGGCCTACTGTTATTGTATGCCTTTTCCTATTGTTAACATAAAATTTTTTGTTCAAATGAAGCTTCAATTTAATTGCAAATTGATCACTCAAAAGCGGATCCACAATATTCAAATTTGCATGCACATCTAACATATTAAAAAGTATTGCATAATCAAGTCTACCCCATTTAACATGTGTCGGCTCACCAGCTCAGAGGACCCTAGCATCTTCTATAGAGTCTACGATATTTTTCAGAACCATTCCATTGTGATTTTGAGAACCTCTACTGCCAAGATTGATGTGCCTAGCGTTCAAATCACCAATTAGTAAACAATCATCAGCAAAAATAATGTCCGGCAGATCATCAGCTGTCAAGGAGTCAGCATGCACATAAGCATTAATAATGAACAGTGTAGCATCTTGAAGCGTAATACTAACACACAAATACTCGGTACCGTTTATTTTTAGAGCGGAATGAAAAGATGCTGGAATATCATCTTTGATATAAGTCGTCAAACCTCTACAATTTACAGTCAAATCAGCTGGTAATTCAAAACTTTGATAACCTCTTAGTTGTGAGATGTTTGGGATATAAACGGGTTGCTGTCGACAACGAATCTCCACTAATATGCTATAAGTGTTGCAAGTGGGGGCACATGGCGTGGAAATGCCATAATGATTTTCGATGTAGATTCTGTGGAAAAATGCATGAATCTAAGGTATGTGGAGATAAACTTAAGGCGAAGGAGAAAATTACACCAAAATGCTGAAATTGTGGGGGTGCTCACAATGCCAGCTCCTGGGTGTGTCCTAAAAAACCGAAAGATCATCAATTGCAATAACGAGCTCAGTCCACTAATCAAGAGGATAAAGGTGACGCTGTAAGGAGCGATGTTGCAGGGACACCAAGTGCTGTAAATGTGTGGGAAAAGCGTATGGAAATACGTAATGCAGCAGCACAGAAGGACATTGGTAACGGGGGCAATAACCTTATAGCCCCTAACAATCTAGTAGAACTCCGTAAGGAGATCGATGAGTTCAAACAAGCAGTATTGGATATCAAAAAATACTTCGTGAATCTTGTGCCATATACTGTAGTGATGTTGCTGTTGTTAATAAAGATAATTTAAAAGAAAATTAAACGTTAGTAGAGACGGAATCCAATAATGTTTTTGTGGATAGCAATCTAGAGCAAAATGGTAATCATTGTCTGTTAGGAAATAGAGTTCGGTTTCTAAAGAGAATGTAGTAAATGTAGGGAATGACGATCATTCTTGACTCTGTTTTGGAATATATGGAAAATCCAAGGGACTACTCCAAAAAGAATGTTCTTATTTTGGTGAAGAATATGAGGGGGGGGGGGTATTTATTCTAATGGATCATAATGTCATCTTAATTTCCTCGAATGTTAATAGTTTGAAAAAAGGTTAACGGATCTTCATGCATATGTTCATTCTAATAGTATTGATGTTATGTAAATAGATAAGTAATTACCATTGCAATAAACATAATTAAATATACTATAGGACTAGGCGTGTGTCTGTCTGTCTGTCTGTTCTGGGTAGCCGAAACGGCACAATCTTTTTTCATCAAACTTGGTGGAAAAATCGCCAAAAAATTCGTAGAGTGAAACAAACCTGGTTCCATGTCGATGGTTTCTTTAGGAAGGCATTAATTAACCATTTTATTTACGCTGGCAAAAGATGTTGCTGTACTCTGTCAGCCGGCAGGATGATTGCAGTTATCGTACAGCTCCCTCCTCCTCCCCCCACTTTTTCTCTTAGCCTACTTTTTTTCATGTTGTTTGGATTAGTAAAGGAAGGAAGATGAGTAAATAGAAGAATAAAGAAGGGGAAACAGAAAATAGTTAGAGATAACAGGTGGGGGGGGGAGCTGAGAGGTGGAGGTATGAATGGAGGGATGTGTTTTTTTAAAGTTCCCTGAATACCATATTAAAATCACCTATTTAATAAGGAAGAAAAATTGCTAAATATGATGAGTAGTGTAATGGGGAGACATAGGGATATATAAATAAAGATAGAGATAGTATCCATAAAAATGGAGAGAGAGAGAAGCGGACAAACAAAAGACATAGACATAATACAGACAGATTCAAGGACACACAGAAAGACAGACAGATAGACAGACTTATGAAAGACAAAGACAACATATAAGACAGACACGTACATACAGACAGACAGAAATGACAACAATCGACACATGGTGAATATAGACAGTGAAACAGACAGGAGGTTGACAAAAAATAGACAGATTCATACATGCACAAATAGACAATATGGCAACTAACATGACAGACAGACAGACAGAGCTGACTGATTGGTTCGCATTAGACAAACAGGCAGACACACGCCAACAACGGATAAGACAGAAAGTTTTGACGACACAAAGAGTACAGAAGGGCTTACAGTCAAACACCACGCAGACGAACAATCAGTTGGGATGGCAATAGACAGATAGACTTGACACAGATTAGAAGGCATTTATAAACAAGAACAACATCAAATTGACCATACAGTAGTTGCGTCAGTGAGGGTAGCTGGTCTTACATCCACCAGCGGAAATAATAAGACGCATTGGAAACTAACACCCTCGCGCGGAAAGAACATCGATGGTGGGTCAGTCATGTGAGATGGGCCTAAAACTGACTAATGTAGATGATGACTATGATGATTTAACACAGGTGATGACTTAAGCAGATGGTGACTAATCTAACCAGAATCAAGGTCGCTTCTCTTCATAAGATAATTTATCTTGGAATGTTCATCGGTGATTCATAATAATTTTTTTATGATTTTAACCTCTCCTTATGGCGAATATTTCTTTAACTAATTATTCTAATCTTTATTCTATTCCTTCCAATAGTATTCTAGACACTTACAGTATCCGTAAGACATTAGCTATTGAAAATGTGATTAAATGTTTTGTTATTAATCCAGTGTGAAATGTATCGGTATTGGTGGTACAATCGTAATGATCTGTAATCCTGTTGATTAGGTGAGGTTAATCTGGGTTTATTGAGATTAAAGATTAGGTGTGGGGTTTATTCTACCTGTGTTAGTCTCAGGTATGACCCTTATTGTAACAATCACGACCATGATAATAACAACCAGGACCATGATTATAACAACCACGACGAATGATCATAACCACGACCATGATTATAACAACCACGACCATGATTATAACAACCACGACCATGATTATAACAACCACGACCATGATCATAACCACGACCATGATTATAACAACCTCGACCGCATTATATGATTTATAACAACACGACCATGATTATGATTATAACAACCACAACCATGATTATATAACAACCGACGACTATGATTATAACAACCACGACCAGTTATGATTATAACACACCACGACGACGACTGCCAGTCATTACAACCACGACTATGATTATAACAACCACGACCATGATCATAACCACGACCATGATTATAACAACCACGACCATGATTATAACATCCACGACTATGATCATAACAACCACGACCATTATTATAACAACCACGACTATGATTATAACAACCACGACCATGATTATAACATCCACGACCGTGATTATAATAACCACGATCATGATTATAATAACCACGACCATGTTTATAACAACCACGACAATCCCTCTAATATAGTATAGGAATAGCCGTGTGTCTGTGCTGGACAGCAGAAACGGCACAATCGTTTTTTCATCAAACTTGGTGGAAAAATCGGAAAAAAATCGTAGAGTGGAACAAACCTGATCCCATGTCGATAGTTTCTTTAGGAAGGCATTAATGACCCATTTTATTTACGCTGGCAAACGATGTCGCTGTACCTCTGTCTGCCGGACGGCACAGGTGCACGAAGGGCCCACGATCTCTTGTTGCCAACTACACATAATTCCGACAGCTGTCCTCTTGTTCAACCTTACTACTGTACAACCTATGATGTACTGCTCCCCCATTATACTTATGCTTTTCAATTCCACTGTAATTTATGTATATATATATATATATATATATATATATATATATATATATATATATATATATATATATATATTGTTATGACCGTGTTGTATTTTCCTATTTTTTTATATAACATGCTTCCATGTTGTTCCATATTATTCCTGTAATGATGTGTTATATTTACCATTATATAATCTAGTCACCTTACCCTGTGCTGTTAAGGTTTTAACTGTTATTATTTGTTGAAGCCCATCTTATTTCTTCATTTAGTATTGTAACAAGCATTCTTTGTTTCTCTAACGACCATCTGCATCGTTAAACGACCCATGTTTCACAGGTGGGTCGCATTGGCGCCAGAGCCGACCCTATATATAGTAGTCCACCTGTAGACTGAGTTCAGTCCAGTCCTCCTTGTCATTCAGTTCACGTTTTTTGGAGTGACATCCGTCACCTGTTACTTATACTTATTTTATTTGTGTTGTTCCTGTCGCCACCAATGTGGTATATCTATTCGAGTACCTATTTATGTCTCTTATGTGTCCATCAGTGTTTGCTTAGTTACATTGAAGTAATTCAGTGTTGTTTCACGATAGTTATTTTTTGTGTTCGTTATTTATATGTTTATGCAGTGTTAACGTAATCCTGTTTCGATGTTTTCGTATCATTTGTGTCTTAAAGGTTTCGATAGTGAATCAATTTGTTGTGACAGCCTACGAGGCTCTTTATTGTGTTAATATCTAATTTAATTAAATTCTTAAAGGTTTACTTTATTTATTTTTATTCCCTTTTAATTTACTTCACTTTTTTTTTGGGTTACGCCCAGAACCTTGGATATTAAAGTAAATTAAGAGACGGCGTAACAATATAAATAAAAAATAATAAATAAATAAAATTAATAAATATTGAAGTGATAACCGTGGTAACATTATAAGATGTTCTTATTACCACCATCCTATTGTACTATTCCAGATGATACTAAATGTTACATAATACTTCCTTGAGATAAATGTAGAGTATGTATCAGGTGTCTAAAAAGAGAGCTCAGGTTCTCAACTGGCTCAGCCATGTTAATATTGTTATTATTATCCACTCTGTATCTGTTTTTTTCTGGCTAAATAATCTGATTCAATTCAATTCAAATTCAGATGGTAACCACCCAAGGACCGAATAAATGGAGTTACATCGTGCTTTTTTGCAACCCAGAAAAAGGTCGCACCTGTGTCTGACCCATATTCTGGAACGGGGTGGTAATATCGACATTATTTACCTAGATTTTGCCAAGACTTTCGACAGTGTACCCCACGAAAGGCTGAAAATCAAACTGGAAGGGTACCTGAATTCGGGGAAATGTCCTAGCGTGGATAGAAGACTTTCTACATGACCGCAAGCAGTGTGTGGTGACTAATGGCACGAAATCGTCATCTGTACTTGTCACAAGTGGGGTACCACAGGGCAGTGTATTGGGCCCGCTGTTGTTTGTTTGTTTCATAAATGACATGCCTGACGTTGTACACTCCTCCATACAAATGTTTGCCGATGACGCCAAGTTATTTCGGGAAATTAGGAACTAAGCGGACTGTGAAGAGCTGCAGAAGGACCTCTGTGGGCTCCAGAAATGGTCGAAGAAATGGCTGCTGAGATTCAATGTCACGAAGTGTAAGAGGATGCACCTGGGGCGTACCAACGGTAAGGAGGCGTATCATATGTCCCAACGGGATGAAGAAACTGCACTAGTTGAGACTGTATGTGAGAAGGACCTAGGCGTGTATGTTGACAATGAGCTGAAGTTCTCGGGCCATTGCGAGAAGAAGGTAAATCAGGCAAACAAATTTTTGGGTCTTATAAGAAGGTCGATTAGATATCTAGACGGTCCGTCCTTCGTAACGATCTTCAGGAGTGAAGTGCTTCCCCATCTGGAGTACTGTCACCCCATCTGGTCCCCGAGATATGCTAGGGACTGTCAGTTGGTTGAAAATGTCCAAAGGAGGGCCACCAGACTGGTGCCTGCACTTCGGCACCACAGCTACCCTGAGAGATTGGAGCGCCTGAACTTGCCTAGCTTATACTACAGACGGGCAAGGGGGGACCTAGTTGAGGTGTATAAGCATCTCAGGGAGCACTACTCAGTTGAGTGTCCTTACTTGGAGCTGGCGGACGCTCGCCTCACAAGGGGTCACAACTCAAGATTGAAGAAGCCGCAAGTCCAGAAAACTGTGAGGGCAAACTTTTTCGGAGTGAGGGTTGTAAACTCTTGGAACAATCTACCAGAGAGTGTTGTGACGGCACCGAGTGTGAGCTCTTTCAAGACAAACTTGACCAACACTGGAGCGGGTTCAGGTACATTCAGGAGCCGGTGCCTGCTCAGTATTTGCCAACAGTGCGTGATAGAGACGTGACCGATCGCCCGGGCGGCTAGCGAGCCGATCTTTTGGTGAAGAAGATAAATGAAAAGGAAAAGTAATCAGAGACATGACCGATCGCCCAAGCGGCTAACAAGCCGATCAGTGGCGAAGAGAATAAAAGTAAAAGTAAAAGTGACATACTATACTATGTACAGCGATTATAATACACTATGTCCATCGCCATCTTACTCAAAAGTTACGTATAATAAAATGATTTAATTTCTCCCCTTGGGGAGTGGACCGATCCCGGAGTCACTGCAATACCGGGCCAATCCGCGTCAAAGGTGGGGCAAGCCCCTAGCACTTCGCCAAGATCCAAAAATCAGTTTAATATAGACGATCCCACATGGGGATCGTATCAGATACTAAGCTGATAAGAACAGATACTACACTTTGATCTTAGCCAAACGGCCGAGAAGCGATGTCGAAAATGTTGTTGCGATTAAAGCAATGGACATTGCATAATAACATTAACTTGCTTTTAAATTGGTGCAACAAGGGTCTGTGACGAGAGATGTTTGTAGATAAACCGTCAAACTCATATACAACAAAACTAAAAGTATAGATAACTAAATGGTATTTATCTAACCAATCATTATATTATTCTTTACACTTCATTGTTATATTAGCATGTTATCTAAAAACAAGCAAACATAAATCACTATTATTTAACCACTTATTTGCTTAATCGCTCGCTGTTGGGGCGGGTGGCTGGTGCGTTTTTTTTTTCATTCTTTCTTTATGAATATTATTGACCAGTGTTAGCGTAATGACCACGGCCATACACGTCAGTTAAAGGAGAATCAGACGATTCATATTGCGCTCAATAGCCCACAAAACATGTAACTATGCCTTCTTTATTGAGTCTCCCATCTAAGGCATCCGTTTTCTCATCGCTCCCAAGCTTGGGTGCCGTTCATTTTCTCTGACTTCCTGACACCAACCTCTCTATAAAGTGAATTTAAATGTGAGAGAGGACACCATTGTTTTGAGTCCACTTAGATATGTCTCAATACAGTTAAAGCATTCAAGATCCTTTGTGAGTGATGTTGAAAGCTTCAACCTTCTTTATTGTTGGTAACACTTGTCAAATAAGTGAGTGTCGAGTCTGCCAGTACGAATGGCATCCCGTGATAGCGTCCCTGGGGAAAGCCAGGAGTTTCTGAATACTACTGAAATTAGATCATTTTGATGCCCAAACATCAGAGAATCTGATGTTTGTAGTTTAGTTAGTGTCAATTGTCTATTCAAGAAAGCCATTAATCTCCTGAAAGAACATGTCAAACTCCTTATATCCAAAATCTCAACGTATACCTATAGACGGTCCTTGTCAGGAAATCACTTCTGGAACGCTGGCCGTACTGGTCGGACGTGCAGGTCGCTCTCCTACACCTCCCTGGCTGGACACGTACGGTCATGGCTGGCGGAAGAGCTTCGACGAGCAGGTCGCTTACTAAAATGACGGAATTGGGTGGTGGATACAGCACTCACAGCAATGTAGCCCAGGGTACTGCTGGAGGACTGTTGACGGATTTGGAGCTGTCTAGCAGCAGTGAATGTGAAGAACAAGAGCCGTTTAAAGTTGCGAAGAGCAAAAAGAAGAATGAAAGGAGGAATGGAGAGGGTACGAGCAGTGAAGATAATACTTCCCACTTGGTCGATAAGCGAAAGAAAATTGATGGTGCTATTCATTCTTCAACCATGATCAGTACAACGAGTGTAAACCCCATTGATGGTTTAGATGGCAGTAACTCTTCGAGGAGGCCATGTCTTTACTTCCCCACCAATAATGGCAGTTAGACTCACTTAGCGCCATCAAGGGTCAAATTCAAATTCAAATTCAAAACATTTATTGGCAATTACATCAAAAGGAGCTGGTTAGCCCGCCCAAAACTAGTCTTAACAAGAGCTCTTTAACATTCTACTAATCATAAATCAGATGTGTATACAACAAAAAGATATGCATAAAATCTATAATCTTATGTTAAACTTACAGAATTTTTTCATAATATTCTTAACCATATTTTTGTTTATCAAATAACAAACCATCTCTGTAATATCAGTAATACCATCACCCCTAAAATCTGATAAACAGTTACATTCCATAATGTAATGATATAATGTATGAGACTTTACATAGCCACACAGTTTACAAGGAATGCCACCAGTTCCTTCAATATATTGCCAATAATATTTGTATCCAAAGCGTAGTCTCACCACAAATGTATCAAACTTAACCGAAGCCTTACCATAAGTAGAACTTGTAGAATTCAAAACTCGAACATAATGTTTCAAACTACTACTGCCGTTGTTAAAAATTTTCCGAATATTGTCCATTTCCCATTGCTGTCGGGTTTTTACCATTCCAGATTTTATTCTTTTAATACCCAAAATACAATCGTATTCTACAATTTCTTTGCCACACCCTTGCTTAGTTAAATCATTAGCAACCTCATTCATATAAATACCACAATGGGATGGAATCCACATAAAACTAACATCATATCCAAGTGATTTTATGTCCTGAATACACTTCTTACATTTTAAAACTAAATCATCATCAAGAGGCACTTCAGAATTTAGAGCAAATAGAGCACCTTGACTGTCAACAAACCCAAAAACAGTCTTTTTCCTCACAAAGGCATTCTTAAGTCCCACATATATAACATAAAGTTCAGCAGTGGTGCTGGAACTTCTATCCCCAATTCTCTTGGATATTCTTTCTTCAACACTAATACCATATTCAAAAAATTCCCTAAAGACAATGCCACATCCGGCCCGATTCCCATTAACTGAACCATCACAGTACATATGAATAACATTTTCCTTATGGTACTCATATATTTTCTCAAGGAATATTTGCCGTAACTCAAAAGGATTACATTCTCTTTTTTTTTAAACTCTAGCTTATCAATTCTTACAGATACACTCTCCATGAACCAAGGTTTCAAATAAACTTTGTTTGGCAAAGATACACACAAATCTACAATATTATATTCAAACAACATCTGACAAAGTCCTTTAGTAT
This sequence comes from Homarus americanus, assembly GCF_018991925.1. Classification (NCBI taxonomy): domain Eukaryota; kingdom Metazoa; phylum Arthropoda; class Malacostraca; order Decapoda; family Nephropidae; genus Homarus; species Homarus americanus. The sequence continues at coordinate 16,855 of NW_024721460.1, read as the reverse complement.
AAGTATTCTTCTTAAAACTACTAGTTATTGCATAAGTAAATTTATCAACAGCAGACTTCAGATACCCATTGTAACGGGCCGAGTTTTCTCTTTTCAATAATTTACCATCCAGCTACTGTTTTCTGTTAGTATTCTATTTATTCATATACTCATTTGTTCTGTGTAGCATTCCTCCAATGAGTACCCTGTTTAATATACTTATTCTCCTTCCATTCTTTACATATATATTTATTCTTATATGTTCTTACTTATATTCTTATATGTTCTTTACCTCTATATACCTTATATTCTCATATATTCTTAGATAAGTAACTCTTATGCTTCTCTACTTATGTTGTCCAAGTCAAGGTTCTTTCTTTTCATTTCCTTTCATATAGATTGTATTCTCAGTTTCAATGTTCTTACCTTTCTGAAGTATACTTTGTTTTATGTCTTTCTTATACATGGGTTAGTCTGGGGAACCATGTTATTCTTTGTATAACACCTTTTATACTTACAAGGGGTAGCTGCCACCACCCAGACTTTTCATTATATAACAGAACTCATGGAAGGGTTTTGGGTAGTGTGGTAGATGTCTAGGCACGTGAGTAAGTATTATTTTCTGGGAACCAATGTTTAGAAGGAGTAGAGTGGTGATACTCAGATTACTAACTCAATATTTATTAATACAGTGAGTGGAGAAGATGCATCTTAGATTCACTCAGGCTAAACATAACCGAAATTAACTTATTAAGTCATCCAACACTTCAAGAACTTATTACCTCATTAAACACCTCCAAATATTCATTACTTTGTTGGACACTGTTGTAGTATTTCTGTGACAAGTAAGATTTAGAAATGCTTACACACTGTCAATAACCCTGGACCCGCAGGTCTTACTTTAACAAGGAACAAATTACCTTCTCAATTCGTGGTTAGAACATCATACTCTCAGGTTATTCTTTCATGGGTACTACAGATGAATACATAACACACTGGACTAACTCCACAATTATAGTAACATACAATACCTCCTGTTAGTTTGCAAGGAACAACCTGGTACCTTGAACTCTCATTCAGTGGTTCAATACTTAACCTGGGATGACTATATTTCTGCTAGTCATCCCTAAGCATGGATATTAATACGGCTCCATCCATATAACCAAGACCAGTAGGTAGACCATGATCATATGACCGAGTCAGTGGGCCAGAGTTGTTTACAGCGACCGCCAAGCTGAAGGCTCGCTCGCTAGGTGCACTCAGGGAGGTTGACTCGTTACACACTGGCAGAGTGGTGGGGGCGCTTCCCGGGGATCGTGTCCTGGGATTCTAAATGCGCCCTTAGAGACAGTCTTCAAGAGCCATGGTGCCCATAGGTAGCTATCGACCTTCAGGAGAGTGGCTAACACATCCGCGTCTGTAGACGTGGGAGAAGAGTCACGAATGCGTGAATATTTAACTTCACTATACAAAACATACGTCTGGCACCGGTTCAGACGATAGCTAGAGCTCTACTTTACTTGACTTAATTGGCACTGAAGGTACTATGTTGAAACATGAACACTGATATTCGCAAAAACGACTAAGTTAAACTGAGTTAATATGGCGGCGTGGAACACACGTGAACGTACCTGTAGACGTGGGAGAAGAGTCACGAATGCGTGATTCTCCCTCGTGTAGAGGTATATACGTGCCCCCGCTGGGCGGCTTGAGCCTCCATAATCATGCCAGAAAGGTCGATCTTACCAACAACATACCTTCTCTACCATTTTGGATCACCGTATACTTAATTATGAACTCCGGTGTTCCGGATCAGGGTAATTTCCTATGTCTATTCATATAATCTAACCAGAGGTTGAGCTTGCCAGGAAAAGGTGGAATATACACGTTGATAACAACAATTCTGCAAGCTCAGGCCTACAGCGAACAAGGAACTATTCACAGGGAGACGTTAGATCTTGGAGATTATACCAGTTGACAGAATAGTTCAGGAAATTAATGACTTTCTTAAATAGATAACTGACACTAATTAAACTACAAACATCAGATTCTCTGATGTCGGGGCGACAAAATGATCTAACTTCAGGCGCGATCAGAAACTCCTGGATATCTTAGGAAACGAAACCGATGGGTATCGTTTGTCCTGGCAGACTCAACACTCACTTACTTGACACGTCTTACCAACAATAAGGACAGTTGAAGCGTTCAACACCACTCACAATGGATCTTGAATGTTTCAACTGTAAACCGACATATCTAAGCTGACTCTAAACCAGGGTGTTCTCTCTCACATTCAAATACATTATATAGAGAGGTTGGTTTCAGTAAGTCAGAGAAAATGGGATAACGGAGGACTGAGGCGTCTTGAAGTGACGAGAAAACGGACTCCTCAGAGGAGGACTCAAAATAAAAGCAGAGGTACATGTTTTGTGGGCTATTGAGCGTAATATGAATCATGTGATTTTGGCGTTAACTGACGTGTACGACCGTGGTCGTTACACCATCACCACGCCTAATAAGCCTTAGAGTAGAAATGACAGTCAACTCCCTAATTCTGTGCATTATGCTCGGGACATTTAGCTCCATCCTCATAACCTCTATTCTTGTTGTCCTTGGACAACCAAGCAAAATCCTCATTGCTTCATTCTGAATAAGCTCTAATAGCCTAAGATCTTTTCCTGAGTAAGAAGCTAGAACTGGAGCTGAATAATCAATGATACTTCTAAGTGTACTTAAATACATAGATCTTAAAACTGGTATACCAACACCATTTGCTCTATTTGACAAAACTTTAGCCTCGCTGTCCATATATTTTTAACATAAGTAATTTGATCCTTAGCATTATTATTTATACCCACAAACATTCCCAGATATTTGTAACGGGATTTTTTTGCAATTTTATTCCATTTAACCAAAATACTTTTCCATTTACTGCCCTTGACTAAAATTTGGTATTATTTTCATTAATGACCCGTCCCAAGGAGATACAAAGATATTGCAGCTGATCAATGACCCTAGACATATCTTCCTCATTCTTACCTTGGATCAGAATGTCATCAGCATAAATGATTACTTGGGACTCGCCCTGGAATTTGTAACTAGCTATTCTGTCCATAAGAATATTAAAAAGCATAGGGCTAAGAACTCCACCTTGTGGGGTACCCAACCCTAGACTTTTTTCTTCCGATTCATGACCTTGAAACCAGACGCTCGCTTTTCTGTCAGTTAAGTAATCTGTAATCCACATCACTAATGTCCCTTTTATACCTTTACTTACAAGACTTTGTAAGATCACTTCCTTATTTGCCTTATCAAAGGCACTTTTAAGGTCTACAAACAGTCTACAGTTGACATTAGCATTACTAAGACATTTAATCACACAATCTGTAGTGCTTTTACCCTTTAAAAATCCAAACAAATTACTAAACAAGAAACCATCAATTTTGTACAATAATCTATTTAATACCATTCACTCCATCATTTTAGATAGACAAGATGTTAAGGATATGGGTCTATAATCATTATCGCCCTTAGGCACAGGAACAATGAGTGCCATTTTCCATTTCACTGGCAGTCTTCCATTTTCATATGACAAATTAAAGAGATCTAGAATTGGGTTGTCCTCCATACTTATAAGATAATTGATAACATCATAAGTTAGACCATCCCTGCCGGGAGCACTAGACTTCCCTCTCTTTACAGCATTCAGAATTTCATCCTTAATGAAAGGAACACAGGTTTCCTCACTTTCAGTACTTTGGATATTCACCAACCTTCGCTTCATAGATCTTGAATTCCTCAAGTAAATCTGAACATTACATGGGAGACACTCATAATTAGATGCATACGCCCACTTATTCATTAGTTCATTAGCTTTGGCGTTTGGATTGGGATGAACATTAAATTTCTTCTTGACTCCTCTTACCCTATTCACACCATCCCAAACCTGATTCAAAAATTTTGATTGAGCAATCTCTCTCAAAAAAACCACTCCAATACATACTTCTGGCTTTCTGATTGAACTCTGTTGTACACTCTGCCACTTCAATCAGAGTTTTCCGGTTTTTTTCATTGCTAGGATCTTTACTCCACTTACTATGACATTTCCTCAGTAACTTATTCCACCCCTTTATAATCTTATCATTATAATACCTAGGCTTAGGTTTTGTGTTATATCCATACTGTCTCCTTGGCTTATTCAAAATGGAATCAATCACTACTAACAAATCATCATAAAATATGTTTTCAACTTTAATTCCAAGCTTTTTGTACGCTTTATACCACTCGCCGACTTTGGCTACCAATTCACTATGTTGGCCTACTGTTATTGTATGCCTTTTCCTATTGTTAACATAAAAATTTTTGTTCAAATGAAGCTTCAATTTAATTGCAAATTGATCACTCAAAAGCGGATCCACAATATTCAAATTTGCATGCACATCTAACATATTAAAAAGTATTGCATAATCAAGTCTACCCCATTTAACATGTGTCGGCTCACCAGCTCAGAGGACCCTAGCATCTTCTATAGAGTCTACGATATTTTTCAGAACCATTCCATTGTGATTTTGAGAACCTCTACTGCCAAGATTGATGTGCCTAGCGTTCAAATCACCAATTAGTAAACAATCATCAGCAAAAATAATGTCCGGCAGATCATCAGCTGTCAAGGAGTCAGCATGCACATAAGCATTAATAATGAACAGTGTAGCATCTTGAAGCGTAATACTAACACACAAATACTCGGTACCGTTTATTTTTAGAGCGGAATGAAAAGATGCTGGAATATCATCTTTGATATAAGTCGTCAAACCTCTACAATTTACAGTCAAATCAGCTGGTAATTCAAAACTTTGATAACCTCTTAGTTGTGAGATGTTTGGGATATAAACGGGTTGCTGTCGACAACGAATCTCCACTAATATGCTATAAGTGTTGCAAGTGGGGGCACATGGCGTGGAAATGCCATAATGATTTTCGATGTAGATTCTGTGGAAAAATGCATGAATCTAAGGTATGTGGAGATAAACTTAAGGCGAAGGAGAAAATTACACCAAAATGCTGAAATTGTGGGGGTGCTCACAATGCCAGCTCCTGGGTGTGTCCTAAAAAACCGAAAGATCATCAATTGCAATAACGAGCTCAGTCCACTAATCAAGAGGATAAAGGTGACGCTGTAAGGAGCGATGTTGCAGGGACACCAAGTGCTGTAAATGTGTGGGAAAAGCGTATGGAAATACGTAATGCAGCAGCACAGAAGGACATTGGTAACGGGGGCAATAACCTTATAGCCCCTAACAATCTAGTAGAACTCCGTAAGGAGTTCGATGAGTTCAAACAAGCAGTATTGGCTATCAAAAAATACTTCGTGAATCTTGTGCCATATACTGTAGTGATGTTGCTGTTGTTAATAAAGATAATTTAAAAGAAAATTAAACGTTAGTAGAGACGGAATCCAATAATGTTTTTGTGGATAGCAATCTAGAGCAAAATGGTAATCATTGTCTGTTAGGAAATAGAGTTGGTTCGGTTTCTAAAGAGAATGTAGTAAATGTAGGGAATGACGATCATTCTTGACTCTGTTTTGGAATATATGGAAAATCCAAGGGACTACTCCAAAAAGAATGTTCTTATTTCCTCGAATGTTAATAGTTTGAAAAAAGGTTAACGGATCTTCATGCATATGTTCATTCTAATAGTATTGATGTCATGTAAATAGATAAGTAATTACCATTGCAATAAACATAATTTAATATACTATAGGACTAGGCGTGTGTCTGTCTGTCTGTCTGTTCTGGGTAGCCGAAACGGCACAATCTTTTTTCATCAAACTTGGTGGAAAAATCGCCAAAAAATTCGTAGAGTGAAACAAACCTGGTTCCATGTCGATGGTTTCTTTAGGAAGGCATTAATTAACCATTTTATTTACGCTGGCAAAAGATGTTGCTGTACGCTGTCAGCCGGCAGGATGATTGGAGTTATCGTACAGCTCCCTCCTCCTCCCCCCACTTTTTCTCTTAGCCTACTTTTTTTTCATGTTGTTTGGATTAGTAAAGGAAGGAAGATGAGTAAATAGAAGAATAAAGAAGTGGAAACAGAAAATAGTTAGAGATAACAGGTGGGGGGGAGCTGAGTTTCATCATGAGTCTGGATGCGCAGTTTCAACGTTACCAGACCTTACAGCTACAGTGTGTACTTATTCCTGTGGCTGACTGTACATGGAAAAGGAGTAGAGATAAAAAGATAATAACAGGAGTGCATGGAGAAGATAGAAAGGGAGAAGAGAAGGAGAAGAAGAGCGACTGAAGCATTATTATTCTTAAGAGGCGAGAGAGTATAGGAGATGGGAGAAAGGGATAGTGAGAGGTGGAGGTATGAATGGAGGGATGTGTTTTTTTAAAGTTCCCAGAATACCATATTAAAATCACCTATTTAATAAGGAAGAAAAATTGCTCAATATGATGAGTAGTGTAATGGGGAGACATAGGGATATATAAATAAAGATAGAGATAGTATCCATAAAAATGGAGAAAGAGAGAAGCGGACAAACAAAAGACATAGACATAATACAGACAGATTCAAGGACACACAGAAAGACAGACAGATAGACAGACTTATGAAAGACAAAGACAACATATAAGACAGACGCGTACATACAGACAGACAGAAATGACAACAATCGACACATGGTGAATATAGACAGTGAAACAGACAGGAGGTTGACAAAAAATAGACAGATTCATACATGCACAAATAGACAATATGGCAACTAACATGACAGACAGACAGACAGAGCTGACTGATTGGTTCGCATTAGACAAACAGGCAGACACACGCCAACAACGGATAAGACAGAAAGTTTTGACGACACAAAGAGTACAGACGGGCTTACAGTCAAACACCACGCAGACGAACAGACAGTTGGGATGGCAATAGACAGATAGACTTAAGACAGATTAGAAGGCATTTATAAACAAGAATAACATCAAATTGACCATACAGTAGCTGCGTCAGTGAGGGTAGCTGGTCTTACATCCACCAGCGGAAATAATAAGACGCATTGGAAACTAACACCCTCTCGCGGAAAGAACATCGATGGGCGGTCAGTCATGTGAGATGGGCCTAAAACTGACTAATGTAGATGATGACTATGATGACTTAACACAGGTGATGACTTAAGCAGATGGTCACTAATCTAACCAGAATCAAGGTCACTTCTCTTCATAATATAATTTATCTTGGAATGTTCATCGGTGATTCATAATAATTTTTTTTAATGATTTTAACCTCTCCTTATGGCGAATATTTCTTTAACTAATTATTCTAACCTTTATTCTATTCCTTCCTATAGTATTCTAGATACTTACAGTATCCGTAAGACATTAGCTATTGGAAATGTGATTAAATGTTTTGTTATTAATCCAGTGTGAAATGTATCGGTATTGGTGGTACAATCGTAATGGTCTGTAATCCTGTTGATTAGGTGAGGTTAATTTGGGTTTTTTGAGATTAAAGATTAGGTGTGGGGTTTATTCTACCTGTGTTAGTCTCAGGTATGACCATGATTATAACAACCAGGACCATGATTATAACAACCAGGACCATGATTATAACAACCAGGACCATGATTATAACAACCAGGACCATGATTATAACAACCACGACCATGATTATAACAACCACGACCATGATTATAACAACCAGGACCATGATTATAACAACCACGACCATGATTATAATAACCACGACCATGATTATAATAAACACGGCCATGATTATAACAACCACGACCATGATTATAACAACCACGACTATGATTATAACCACGACCATGATAATAACAACCACGACTATGATTATAACAACCACGACCATGATTTTAACAAGCAGACCATGATTATAACAACCACGACTATGATCATTACAACCACGACTATGATTATAACAACCACGACCATGATCATAACCACGACCATGATTATAACAACCACGACCATGATTATAACAGCCACGACTATGATCATAACAACCACGACCATTATTATAACAACCACGACTTTGATTATAACAACCACGACCATGATTATAACAACCACGACCGTGATTATAATAACCACGATCATGATTATAACAACCACGACCATGATTATAACAACTACGACCATCCCTCTAATATACTATAGGAATAGCCGTGTGTCTGTTCTGGACAGCAGAAACGGCACAATCGTTTTTTCATCAAACTTGGTGGAAAAATCGGAAAAAAATCGTAGAGTGGAACAAACCTGGTCCCATGTCGATAGTTTCTTTAGGAAGGCATTAATGACCCATTTTATTTACGCTGGAAAACGATGTCGCTGTACCTCTGTCTGCCGGACGGCGGTTGAGCGCTAGCCAAGCACGAGCGTTCGAACTTTCACGCCTCGGTAAACTGTACCACCGGACTAGCCACAGGTGCACTAAGGGCCCACGATCTCTTGTTGCCAACTAGACATAATTCTGACAGCTGTCCTCTTGTTCAACCTTACTACTGTACAACCTATGTTGTACTGCTCCCCCATTATACTTATGTTTTTCAATTCCACTGTAATTTATGTATATATATATATATATTGTTACGACAGTGTCGTATTTTTCTATTTTTGTATATAACATGCTTCCATGTTGTTCCATATTATTCCTGTAATGATGCGTTATATTTACCATTATATAATCTAGTCACCTTACCCTGTGCTGTTAAGGTTTTAACTGTTATTATTTGTCAAGCCCATCTTATTTCTTCATTTTGTATTGTAACAAGCATTCTTTGTTTCTCTAACGACCATCTGCATCGCTAAACGACCCATGTTTCACCTGCGGGTCGCATTGGCTCCAGAGCCGACCATATATATAGTAGTCCACCTGTAGACTGAGTTCCGTCCAGTCCTCCTTGTCATTCAGTTCACTTTCTTTTGAGTGACATCCGTCACCTGTTACTTATACTTATTTTATTTGTGTTGTTCCTGTCGCCACCAATGTGGTATATCTATGTGAGTACCTATTTATGTCTCTTATGTGTCCATCAGTGTTTGCTTAGTTACATTGAAGTAATTCAGTGTTGTTTCACGATAGTTAATTTTAGTGTTAGTTATTTATATGTTTATGCAGTGTTAACGTAATCCTGTTTCGATGTTTTTGTATCATTTGTGTCTTAAAGGTTTCGATAGTGAATCAATTTGTTGTGACAGCCTACGAGGCTCTTTATTGTGTTAATATTTAATATAATTAAATTCTTAAAGCTTTACTTTATTTATTTTTATTCCCTTTTAATTTACTTCACTTTTTTTTTTGGTTACGCCTAGCACCTTGGATATTAAAGTAAATTAAGAGACGGCGTAACAATATAAATAAAAAAATAATAAATAAATAAAATTAATAAATATTGAAGTGATAACCGTGGTAACATTATAAGATGTTCTTATTACCACCATGCTATTGTACTATTCCAGATGATACTAAACGTTACATAATACTTCCTTGAGATAAATGTATAGTATATATCAGGTGCCTAAAGGAGAGCTCAGGTTCTCAACTGGCTCAGCCATGTAAATATTGTTATTATTATCCACTCCGTATCTGTTTTTTTCTGGCTAAATAATCTGATTAAATTCAATTCAAATTGTGATGGTAACCTACCAAGGACCGAATAAATGGAGTTATATCGTGCTTTTTTGCAACCCAAAAAGAGGTCGCACCTGTGTCTGACTCATATTCTGGAACGGGGTGGTAATATCGACATTATTTACCTAGATTTTGCCAAGGCTTTCGACAGTGTACCCCACGAAAGGCTGAAAATCAAACTGGAAGGGTACGGAATTCGGGGAAATGTCCTAGCGTGGATAGAAGACTTTCTACATGACCGCAAGCAGTATGTGGTGATTAATGGCAGGCACGAAATCGTCATCTGTACCTGTCACAAGTGGGGTACCACAGGGCAGTGTATTGGGCCCGCTGTTGTTTGTTTGTTTCATAAATGACATGCCTGACGTTGTACACTCCTCCATACAAATGTTTGCCGATGACGCCAAGTTATTTCGGGAAATTAAGAACTAAGCGGACTGTCAAGAGCTGCAGAAGGACCTCTGTGGGGTCCAGAAATGGTCGAAGAAATGGCTGCTGAAATTCAATGTCACGAAGTGTAAGAGGATGCACCTGGGGCGTACCAACGGTAAGGAGGCGTATCATATGTCCCAACGGGATGAAGAAACTGCACTAGTTGAGACTGTATGTGAGAAGGACCTAGGCGTGTATGTTGACAATGAGCCGAAGTTCTCGGGCCATTGCGAGAAGAAGGTAAATCAGGCAAATAAATTATTGGGTCTTATAAGAAGGTAGATTAGATATCTAGACGGTCCGTCCTTCGTAACGATCTTCAGGAGTGAAGTGCTTCCCCATCTGGAGTACTGTCACCCCATCTGGTCCTCGAGATATGCTAGGGACTGTCAGTTGGTTGAAAATGCTCAAAGGAGGGCCACCAGACTGGTGCCTGCACTTCGGCACCACAGCTACTCTGAGAGATTGGAGCGCCTGAACTTGCCTAGCTTATACTACAGACGGGCAAAGGGGAACCTAGTTAAGGTGTATAAGCATCTCAGGGAGCACTACTCAGTTGAGTGTCCTTACTTGGAGCTGGCGGACGCTCGCCTCAAGATTGAAGAAGCCGCAAGTCCAGAAAACTGTGAGGGCAAACTTTTTCGGAGTGAGGGTTGTAAACTCTTGGAACAATCTACCAGAGAGTGTTGTGACGGCACCGAGTGTGAGCTCTTTCAAGACAAACTTGACCAACACTGGAGCGGGTTCAGGTACATTCAGGAGCCGGTGCCTGCTCAGTATTTGCCAACAGTGCATGATAGAGACGTGACCGATCGCCCGGGCGGCTAGCGAGCCGATCTTTTGGTGAAGAAGATAAATGAAAAGGAAAAGTAATCAGAGACGTGACCGATCGCCCAAGCGGCTAACAAGCCGATCAGTGGCGAAGAGGATAAAAGTAAAAGTAAAAGTGACATACTATACTATGTACAGCGATTATAATACACTATGTCCATCGCCATCTTACTCAAAATTTACGTATAATAAAATGATTTAATTACTCCCCATGGGGAGTGGACCGATCCCGGAGTCACTGCAATACCGGGCCAATCCGCGGCAAAGGTGGGGCAAGCCCCAGCACTTCGCCAAGATCCAAAAATCAGTTTAATATCGAAGATCCCACATGGGGATCGTATCAGATACTAAGCTGATAAGAACAGATACTACACTTTAATCTTAGCCATAAGGCCGGGAAGCGATGTCAAAAATGTTGTTGCGATTAAAGCAATGGACATTGCATAATAACATTATCTTGCTTTTAAATTGGTATAACAAGGGTCTATGACGAGAGAGGTTTGTAGATAAACCGTCAAACTCATATACAACAAAACTAAAAGTATAAATAACTAAATGGTATTTATCTAACCAATCATTATATTATTCTTTATACTTCATTGTTATATTAGCATGTAATCTAAAAACAAGCAAACATAAATCACTATTATTTAACCACTTATTAGCTTAATCGCTCGCTGTTCGGGCGGGTGGCTGGTGCGTTTTTTTTTTCTTTCTTTCTTTATGAATGTTGTTGACCAGTGTTAGCGTAATGACCACGGCCATACACGTCAGTTAAAGGAGAATCAGACGATTCATATTGCGCTCAATAGCCCACAAAACATGTAACTATGCCTTCTTTATTGAGTCTCCCATCTAAGACATCCGTTTTCTCATCGCTCCCAAGCTTGGGTGCCGTTCATTTTCTCTGACTGCCTGACACCAACCTCTCTATAAAGTGAATTTAAATGTGAGAGAGGACACCATTGTTTTGAGTCCACTTAGATATGTCTCATTACAGTTAAAGCATTCACGATCCTTTGTGAGTGATGTTGAAAGCTTCAACCTTCTTTATTGTTGGTAACACTTGTCAAATAAGTGAGTGTCGAGTCTGCCAGTACGAATGGCATCCCGTGATAGCGTCCCTGGGGAAAGCCAGGAGTTTCTGAATACTACTGAAATTAGATCATTTTGATGCCCAAACATCAGAGAATCTGATGTTTGTAGTTTAGTTAGTGTCAATTGTCTATTCAAGAAAGCCATTAATCTCCTGAAAGAACATGTCAAACTCCTTTTCTACAAAATCTCAACGTATACTTATAGAGGGTCCTTGTCAGGAAATCACTTCTGGAACGCTGGCCGTACTGGTCGGACGTGCAGGTCGCTCTCCTCCACCTCCCTGGCTGGGCACGTACGGTCATGGCTGGCGGAAGAGCTTCGACGAGCAGGTCGCTTACTAAAATGACGGAATTGGGTGGTGGATACAGCACTCACAGCAATGTAGCCCAGGGTACTGCTGGAGGACTGTTGACGGATTTGGAGCTGTCTAGCAGCAGTGAATGTGAAGAACAAGAGCCGTTTAGAGTTGCGAATAGCAAAAAGAAGAATGAAAGGAGGAATGGAGAGGGTACGAGCAGTGAAGATAATACTTCCCACTTGGTCGATAAGCGAAAGAAAATTGATGGTGCTATTTATTCTTCAACCATGATCAGTACAACGAGTGTAAACCCCATTGATGGTTTAGATGGCAGTAACTCTTCAAGGAGTCCATGTCTTTACTTCCCCAACAATAATGGCAGTTAGACTCACTAAGCGCCAGCAAGGGTCAAATTCAAATTCAAATTCAAATTCAAAACATTTATTGACAATTACATCAAAAGGAGCTGGTTAGCCCGCCCAAAACTAGTCTTAACAAGAGCTCTTTAACATTCTACTAATCATAAATCAGATCTGTATACAACAAATAGATATGCATAAAATCTATAATCTTATGTTAAACTTACAGAATTTTTTCATAATATTCTTAACCATATTTTTGTTTATCAAATAACAAACCCTCTCTGTAATATCAGTAATACCATCACCCCTAAAATCTGATAAACAGTTACATTCCATAATGTAATGATATAATGTATGGGACTTTACATAGCCACACAGTTTACAAGGAATGCCACCAGCTCCTTCAATATATTGCCAATAATATTTGTATCCAAAGCGTAGTCTCATCACAAATATATCATACTTAACCGAAGCCTTACCATAAGTAGAACTTGTAGAATTCAAAACTCGAACATAATGTTTCAAACTACTACTGCCGTTGTTAAAAATGTTCCGAATATTGTCCATTTCCCATTGCTGTCGGATTTTTACCATTCCAGATTTTATTCTTTTCATACCCAAAATACAATCGTATTCTACACTTTCTTTGCCACACCCTTGCTTAGTTAAATCATCAGCAACCTCATTCATATAAATACCACAATGGGATGGAATCCACATAAAATAACATCATATCCAAGTGATTTTATGTCCTGAATACACTTCTTACATTTTAAAACTAAATCATCATCAAGAGGCTCTTTAGAATTTAGAGCAAATAGAGCACCTTGACTGTCAACAAACCCAAAAACAGTCTTTTCCCTCACAAAGGCATTCTTAAGTCCCACATATATAACATAAAGTTCAGCAGTGGTGCTGGAACTTCTATCCCCAATTCTCTTGGATATTCTTTCTTCAACACTAATACCATATTCAAAAAATTCCCTAATAACAATGCCACATCCGGCCCGATTCACATTAACTGAACCATCACAGTACATATGAATAACATTTTCCTTACGGTACTCATATATTTTCTCAAGGAATATTTGCCGTAACTCAAAAGGATTACATTTTTTTTTTAAACTCTAGCTTATCAATTCTTACAGATACACTCTCCATGAACCAAGGTTTCAAATAAACTTTGTTTGGCAAAGATACCCACAAATCTACAATATTATATTCACACAACATCTGACAAAGTCCTTTAGTATAAGTATTCTTCTTAAAACTACTAGTAATTGCATTAGTAAATTTATCAACAGCAGACTTGAGATACCCATCACCACGCCTAATAAGCCTTAGAGTAGACATGACAGTCAACTCCCTAATTCTGTGTATTATGCTCGGGACATTTAACTCCATCCTCATAATCTCTATTCTTGTTGTCCTTGGACAACCAAGCAAAATCCTCATTGCTTCATTCTGAATAAGCTCTAATGGCCTAAGATCTTTTCCTGAGTAAGAAGCTAGAACTGGAGCTGAATAATCAACGATACTTCTAAGTGTACTTAAATACATAGATCTTAAAACTGGTGTACCATCACCATTTGCTCTATTTGACAAAACTTTAGCCTCGCTGTACATATATTTTTAACATAAGTAATTTGATCCTTAGCATTATTATTTACACCCACAAACATTCCCAGATATTTGTAACGGGATATTTTTTGCAATTTTATTCCATTTAACCAAAATTCTTTTCCATTTACTGCCCTTGACTAAAATTTGGTTTTATTTTCATTAATGATCCCGTCCCAAGGAGATACAAAGATATTGCAGCTGATCAATGACCCTAGACATATCTTCCTCATTCTTACATTGGATCAGAATGTCATCAGCATAAATGATTACTTGGGACTCGCCCTGGAATTTGTAACAAGCTATTCTGTCCATAAGAATATTAAAAAGCATAGGGCTAAGAACGCCACCTTGTGGGGTACCCAACCCTAGACTTTTTTCTTCCGATTCATGATCTTGAAACCAGACACTCGCTTTTCTGTTAGTTAACTAATCTGTAATCCACATCAATAATTTCCCTTTTATACCTTTACTTACAAGACTTTCTAAGATCACTTCCTTATTTGCCTTATCAAAGGCACTTTTAAGGTCTACAAACAGTCTACAGTTGAAATTAGCATTACTAAGACATTAATCACACAATCTGTAGTGCTTTTACCCTTTAAAAATCCAAACAAATTACTAAACAAGAAACCATCAATTTTGTACAATAATCTATTTAATACCATTCACTCCATCATTTTAGATAGACAAGATGTTAAGGATATGGGTCTATAATCATTATCGCCCTTAGGCACAGGAACAATGAGTGCCATTTTCCATTTCACTGGCAGTCTTCCATTTTCATATGACAAATTAAAGAGATCTAGAATTGGGTTGTCCTCCATACTTATAAGATAATTTATAACATCATAAGTTAGACCATCCCTGCCAGGAGCACTAGACTTCCCTCTCTTTACAGCATTCAGAATTTCATCCTTAATAAAAGTAACACAGGTTTCCTCAATTACAGTACTTTGGATATTCACCAACCTTCGCTTCATAGGTCTTGAATTCCTCAAGTAAATCTGAACATTACATGGGAGACACTCATAATTAGATGCATACGCCCACTTATTCATTAGTTCATTAGCTTTGGCGTTTGCATTGGGATGAACATTAAATTTCTTCTTGACTCCTCTTACCCTATTCACACCATCCCAAACCTGATTCAAAAATTTTGATTGAGCAATCTCTCTCAAAAAAAGCACTCCAATACATACTTCTGGGCTTTCTGATTGAACTCTGTTGTACACTCTGCCACTTCAATCAGAGTTTCCCGGTTTTTTTCATTGCTAAGATCTTTACTCCACTTACTATGATATTTCCTCAGTAACTTATTCCACCCCTTTACAATCTAATCATTATAATACCTAGGCTTAGGTTTTGTGTTATATCCATACTGTCTCCTTGGCTTATTCAAAATGGAATCAATCACTCCTAACAAATCATCATAAAATATGTTTTAAACTTTAATTCCAAGCTTATTGTACGCTTTATACCACTCGCCGACTTTGGCTACAAATTCACTATGTTGGCCTACTGTTATTGTATACCTTTTCCTATTGTTAACATAAAATTTTTTGTTCAAATGAAGCTTCACTTTAATTGCAAATTGATCACTCAAAAGCGTATCCACAATATTCAAATATGCATGCACATCTAACATATTAAAAAGTATTGCATAATCAAGTTTACCCACTTTAACATGTGTCGGCTCACCAGCTCAGAGGACCCTAGCATCTTCTATAGAGTCTAAGATATTTTTCAGAACCATTCCATTGTGATTTTGAGAACCTCTACTGCCAAGATTGATGTGCCTAGCGTTCAAATCACCAATTAGTAAACAATCATCAGCAAAAATAATGTCCGGCAGATCATCAACTGTCAAGGAATCAGCATGCACATAAGCATTAATAATGAACAGTGTAGCATCTTGAAGCGTAATACTAACACACAAATACTTGGTACCGTTTATTTTTAGAGCGGAATGAAAAGATGCTGGAATATCATCTTTGATATAAGTCGTCAAACCTCTACAACTTACAGTCAAATCAGCTGGTAATTCAAAACTTTGATAACCTCTTAGTTGTGAGATGTTTGGGATATAAACGGGTTGCTGTCGACAACGAATCTCCAGTAATATGCTATAAGTGTTGCAAGTGGGGGCACATGGCGTGGAAATGCCATAATGATTTTCGATGTAGATTCTGTGGAAAAAAAAATGCATGAGTATCTGGCCTCCGGTGGTCTAGAGGTAACGTTCCCTGGTCACAGTTATATGATTGTGGGTTTGAATCCTGGCGGGGTGAGGTGTTGATTATATATATATATATATATATATATATATATATATATATATATATATATATATATATATATATATATATATATATTTATATATATATATATATATGCAAGTAAATCACTGTGGGTGAGCGTGATCCAGGTATATGCTGATAACCACAAGGAAAGAAGAAAACACGAAGTTCCCAAGCGCTTTCGTGTAATTCACATCTTCAGGGGTGAGTACAGACTTAGGAGAAGTACAAAACAAGGGATATATATATCTCTCTCTCTCTCTCTCTCTCTCTCTCTC